>NW_026114421.1:0-5769 GCF_018139145.2 Gymnogyps californianus | reverse complement strand
CTGAGCCTCTCTTAGTAACTCATCTAAGCCCTTATCTTGCCAATCCTCCATCTTTTCCAACTTCTTTCTAATATCCGTCCAGGATTTGGCCACAAAACTGTGTTTTCAACAAAGCTTGCCCCACCGGTGTTCCAGGATCTAATCCTGAATATAATTGAAGATTCTTTCTTAACCTTTCCAGCCACTCTGTGGGAGTCTCGTCTTTCTTTTGGTGTTCACTAAAAGCTTTGTTAATATTCTGTCCCTGGGGACAGATTCCCTTATCCCTTGGACTATAATAGTCCTTAAATCCTGCCATATGGCCCCTGTCTGCTTCGTTTTGGTTATTCCAATTAGGTTTCTGCAGGGGCCACTTGGTGTCTGCTACAGGACCTTGCTGATGCTGTTGGTCCAAATACGCATCCCCGCTCGCCTAATCATTTCCCTTTCTTCTGCTGTAAAGAGGATAGCCAAAATGGCTTGCAATTCCTCCCATGTATAGATATTAGGTCCCAGGAACTGATCTACTCGTTCCGAGACTCCGAGGGGGTCTTCCAACAAGTTTCCCATTTCCTTCCTAAATTCCCTAACGTCCCCAGAGTTGAGGGGGATGGAAACATACCCCATACCAGGTTGTGCTCCTCCCATTGCAACCTCCCTAAGGGGTACAGATTACTCCTGTCCTCCCTCATCCTAGCCCGACTCCGAGTAACTCGCCGAGTCTCGGGAGAACTGTCGGGAGAGTTAGAGTCAGGGAGGTTGGTGCCGTTGGGACAGGTGGAGGTGCAGGCGGGACATAAGGGGGGGATGAGGCAGGAGCCTCATCCTCTTCTCGGGGCTTTCTTTTATTCCCTTATTTTTCTTCTCGTAAGGGGTATAGGTTGACCCTGGTTTCTGACTCTATCCATAGGTGTGCATATTCACTCTCCTCCAGGCTAAAGGGTTCCTTCGAGTTCACATATATGTTTAAAGCTTGGCACACCCAATCTTCAAAAGACCCAAAAACTGGCCAATATAGGTGGTCTCCTCTAATTTTGTTTCCCACCCCAAACTTCTATACAATAATGTATCATTTTAACTTTATTTTTACCCTTCCTAGAGGGGTGATCATCCCAATGTTTAATCATCAACCCCAACGGGCTATCTGGCGGTATCTGGGGTAACCTAACGTTAGGCATTACCCCACCCATGGGACCAGAAGACTTGCTCTTCTTCTGTCCCATCTTCCGGAGTGGCCTCACACACACACAATTGTTCCCCCTCCTCGTGGCCCAGTCCCTCGCGGGAAATGGGAAACGCACTACTAAGGGGTCCGCACTCACTTCGTCCTTCAGCGGACGTCTCACACAGACGCACTCCGGGATACCCAACCCCAACCGAACGGATCACCGGCCTATACTTACTCACTCCTGAGTCTTTGTTCGGATCTTCGTGCACAAAGTTTACGGGGTTGCCGGCGTTTATTTGCTTTACTGCTGAATTTCGGTTCGTCGGTAGAGGCTTTGGATGGAAGAATCTCAACAGGGGCCACTTCTTCAGCGGGGCGCCTCCCCCGTAGGGTTTTTCCTGCCAAATTGCTTCTATCCGAGTCACAGCACCAAATTGTTATAAGCTTGAGGTCCAATAATTGAAATGGAACCAGTCCGATTATTTAAATCAATTTATCTGAGCAAGCAGCAGTAAGCAAAACAGCGCTGGGCGGCCGGGGAGTTTCCACTCTACCAACGGCGCGCGCAAAATGGAGAAGGGTTCCCTTACTTATACAGTCTCTAGTCCCTGCTTCTGTGCTGGCTGGTATCGTTTGCGTTGTGTGTGCGCCTGTGCCGGCAGTTGCTAGGTGGTCGTAATCTGCCTCCTGGGGGTTGCTGGGATGAAGGCCGAAGTCTTCCTCAGCTGCCTTCTAGGTGACTTAGGTCCCGCTCATGTTCTTGTGAAATCGCCTTTTCTTTTATCCGTTACTCAGTTGTTTCTTCTACCGAATATTTGGCTGTCCCTACCCCCACATGTCTTTAGATAACTAAGGAATGTTTCAATACTTGCAAGCGGACCCCCACATGTCTTTGGATAACTAAGGAATGTTTCAACACTTGCAAGCGATTTTCCCACAATGTTTGTGGGTATACATCAGCGAAAAAAAAACCCAAAACTTTCCACATGTCTTATACAAGCAAGATTTGATTAACAAACTCAGGGTTCTACTTATCACATTAACCACCTCTCCCCTGGAGAAGAAGGTGCATTAAATGCCTAACTAGCCCTTTGCTGCAGACCACAGTAAGGCACCAGAGATGCCTACGGAAGTCTGGAGGAGAGACAGGGCTGTGGACAAACTAAATGCCTTCAGTATCCAATACTCTAATCCCCTGCACAATTAGGCACTCTTCTCAGACTCGTCCTTCCGCATGGAAGGAGGATTTCACGAGACACCTGACAAGGGAAAAAAGCTTGCTGCCTTTTTTTTCCCCTTTAGACGCTTTCCTCTTCAGGGTATACTTCAGTATTAAACAGAACTGGGAAGAGAGTAATTTCGTTCTCTCCTATTTCTGCTTTCACAAGATCAGCTGTGATGTTTTAAATTAACAAACATGGGACTAACACATTCGTCGCAAGAACTCTGTCCACAGCAGGCAAGAACAACTGCACCAGTCATTGTAGCATTACAAATGAGACATAACAACTCATCTGGAATAGGATCGTCTGAGGAGGAGGAGGAGGAGGAGGACGGCCTCTCCGGTAAAGAGGGAGGCTTTTCCTTCTTTCCTCTAGCATAAGCTTCCCTGGAGCGGGGGGTGGGGAAGGAAAAAGAAAAAAGTTAAAGATGGATAAAGGAAAACTTTTCTAGGCTTTGGATTTTATCCAAGGAAGGTAAGAGATGGAATTCTTCTCGCTCCACAGGAGCCTTCTAAAATGTAGGCATGTAGTTTAAACTCCTTTTCTGGAGCCACACCACTAGAAGAGGGAGGGGGGAACAACTTGCCTTCTGCAGAACTCTCCCATTCCTTGCATCAACTACGAAATTACCTCCGACTAGAACAATCATTTGTCCACAGCTCCAAATCAGCTGAAACGAATCCCACCTCTCCGTCGCCAGACGGGAAATGGCAATTGCAGGCGCAGGATGAAGTTAGCCTCCCGCTCATTACATTTGAGAACTGCAAGAAGTCTACCTTACAGCTGCTACAAAAGGAGATCCGTGACAGAAAAACACAAGTGCTACCGAGGGCATTGTCAAACAGCCACTGCTGTCAGCACCCAGGAGGATTCTCTTAGTTTAGTGCAACAGGAAAACTTCACGCTGTTTCACACATGGGATTGGATAAAAGTCAGAGACAGGGGAAGCCTCAGGCCGACAGCTAGTTGTTAAAGTTTGCAAGAAGCCTTTGAAACATGAACAGAAGCAAAAGGCGCTTTCCAAGAGAACCACTCCCCTCCAAACACTACCAAAATGTTTGGCAGAAATACGCATTCTTAGCGTACCACCACTTCAAGCAACTGCCAGGGGCATCGACAGCAGCACCACCCTCCTTTAAGACTAGAAAGCATCACAGATAGTAAGGTTAAGATACAACGACAATGCTTCCTTCCCCGTAATTACAGATGCTGGCCAACTTGCTTGCATTGCCACGCAGACATTTACGCGTGCTTTCTCTCATTCCCTTTTGGGTCAGTCCCATTAACTCCATACTTAGGCATGAAGAGTTGGTATCACATATTTGCCAGCGTTTGTCACCAGAGCGCCCTTGGGATTGGGATCTTTCACCTCCAGCATCAAACTCCTTGGAATCCCTGGGCTCTTCTTCATTCCGGGAACAGGCTCAAAATCTTTGTCCTGTTAAGCAAAGAAATGCAGACATAGCTCACCTCAAGACCCACACCTAAAAGGACATTTCAATGATTCTTTGAAGCACCAAAAGCCTTTCATCCTCTCCTTTTACCTCGCCTAAGGCTTCCTCGACTGAAAGACTTCTTTTCCTCACTGAGTAGAGCCAGGATGCTCCAAAGGCTTGAGCAGTGTTTTGAACTCAGTCGACATGCTTGGGCTTAACTTCAGGTTCCTTAAGGGTGCAACATCCCTTGGCTCACCACCCACCCCGACAAGAGACACAAACCCGCTCCTCCTCCAAAGCGCAATTCACAGCGAGGGCTCCATTCAGGGCTCTCACTCAGTCACAGCACAAAGCGCTATACGTGAAGGCTGAATTCAGACCTCAGGCATATACATTCAGTCCCTAACATGCAATACCAGCATCAAGACGTGATGGTAGCATCGTAGCTTTGATTTTCTCTTCGGCGGAAGCATTGGCTTCAGCCACACTGCCAGTCTCCTTAACGCCTAACTAGTTGACACACCCATTAGAAACACACTGAAGCCCACACAGCCAAAGACAACACCACTCACCCAAGCCTCTAAAGAGCAGCACAACGCTAGCCGAGGTTGCAGGAAAACACCTGCTTCTCCAAACAGAGTTGGGCTGAAGATGTTCTGGGCACTCCTTGCGCCATCACAGGCTGTTTACGTGCCTGTTACCCTGCTTGAAAGAGCATTCTGGGGCACTCAAAACCTTAGGCTCTCTTTGGACCTTCCACAAAGACTTGGGTAACCAATCCCATTTGCTTCCAAGTGGACTGAAGCTATGTGTAGAAAGAATGCACTCTCCAGTCTTTTTCAACTGATTTTTAAGCTCCAGACCAGTTGAAAGAGAAGACGGCCACTGGACATTGGAGGGACAAAGAGGTGTGCAAGTAGCATTATGGACATTGGGCAGCATGACAAGACATGCAACTTAGGAGTCGGGGAACTTGGTTTTGCTTGCTGACATTCAGCTGCAGACACAGAAGCATGAAAAGGAATCAAGCTTTTTAGGATCCCTCAGCAAGACAAAGATTCTCTTCACTAGAAATTTGACCATCACGTGCTGTAGGCACTCCAAACTGCGTGTTCCCCTGCTACTAACTGCACGGACAAGGAGAAAAAGAGAAGCCGGAAGAGAAGGCAGGCGTGGGGAGAGGAGAGCGAAAGCCGCGCAGAAGAAAAGAGGAGGAAGAGAGAAACCGTTTGGGGGATGGAGCAATGAAAAGATGCAGGGAGGTGCAGCAGGTCAGGAAGCCCAGGTGGGTACCGGGCTCTGCTGCCCATCTTTTCCGAACTCTCCACACTGCTCTAAGTCAGTCCAAGTCTCTGGCGAGGGACGGTGCCGCGCAGGGTTGGTTTGGCAAGAACTCCACGGCAGCTGCCCAGGGGCTCCCCATGGAGCCCTGCTGCGTGGCACAGGGGCACGGTGCATCTCTGCACGCGCCCAGGTCTCTAAGGGCATTACCCACGGGGAGAAGGCGCCAGAGCCGCCCCGCAGTCAGCGCCAGCAACAGCTCTCTCTGCTGGGCCCAAAAGAATTCCTCATCAACGGTGTTCCCCCAAGCAAGGGGAACCAAAGCCTGCCTCTTCCTGCCTTGGTGGATTTAGCAGAGCTTTCGGACTCTGTCGTTGCAGGTGCTGATTGATCGATGGCCACTGGCTGAAGCGCTGTGACTCCTGGGCCCCCCACTTGATGTCCACAATAAAAGGATCTTTTCTCTCTTGTGACTGTGTCTGCCATGGGCTGTTCTGGAGTGGGGAGCGGTTGTTTTGTGCAGATCCTCAGGGAGGAGTTTGGGATGGTGCCTTGTCCCAGCACCCTTTGCAGCGGGCGTCAGGGCTGAGCTCAGGTGCTTTAGGAGGGACACCAAAGCAGAGAGTCACCCCTTTAGGAGGGTGGAGGTTGGAAGGGACCTGTGGAGGTCCTCTGGTCCAAG
>NW_026114420.1:0-5947 GCF_018139145.2 Gymnogyps californianus | reverse complement strand
GACCAGTGGCAGGAGCAGGGGACATCCACAGGGCCTTGGTCACGAGCACCCCTGGCTATGCACAGCCACGCCCACCCCACGGGCACACGCACAGCCCATCCGCACACGTGCACCCCTGGACATCACACCCCGGACACGCACGTCCCCACAGCCGTGGGACGTGCACCCCCGGCCCTGGACACCCACAACTGTTGGACGCACACACTTGGTGGCCACAAACACCCCCACCCATTGGTGACCCACAGCTGGGGACACGGACGCGCTCACGCATGGGCCACGCACGCCCCTGGGACATGGGCGGACACGAGGGGACAGGCGGCGGCGCACAGGGACACCAGGGACACACACACCCTTGTGCAATCATTCCAGCTTTATTGACGGAGCCAGGCCGCGTGGTGCGGCGGCGCAGAGGAGATGGTGGCCGGGGCACTCGGGGACCCTGGCTCCGCAGACGCCCGGTGCTGGGGTCAGCTCAGCACCGGTGGCATCTGCGTGTCCCACGCTGCCGGCGCCTCCACAGGCACCGCTGGCTGCGTTCTCCCCCGCCGGCGGCAGCTCCTGCCATACCGGCGGCGAGGACGGCTCTGGTGGCGAGGGCGGCTCTGGTAGCGGCGCCGGCTGTGGCAGCGGCGCCTGCGTGCCCCCCGCCGGCGGCGCCTCCTGCCATAACGGCGGCGAGGACGGCTCTGGTGGCGAGGGCGGCTCTGGTAGCGGCGCCGGCTGTGGCAGCGCGCCTGCGTGCCCCCGCCGCGGCGGCTCCTGCCAGAACGGCAGCTCGAGCTGCCTGGTAGCGGCGCCGGCCGGGACGGCGGTGCCGGCTTCTGCCACGGGACCTGCTGCGCGACGACTGGGCCATGCTGCGCTGACCCAGTAGGGTGCGCAGCCGCCCTGTCCTGACGGGGGGGATGCGGCTCTGCGCCCACCGCCCCGCTTTTATAGGGGTGCCGGGGCGAGGCCCTTTGTGACACGGGCGCTTGACAGGGCCAACCTCACCAGCGGCATCACAATGTCCCCACGGTGCCGCCCGGCCGGGCGCGGGCTCCATGGCTACCGGCCGGCCCCGCCCCGCGGCAGCACCGGCCCCACGCCACCACCCCCATGTGCCGGCGGGTCCGCTGGTCACTGTCCCGGCGTGGGAGAGGCAAGAGGAGCCCCCTGGCCAGCCGGCATCGCAGGCGGCGCGGCGGGAGGAGGCGGCACAGGGGCAGAGGTGCTGGTTGCGGTGGCGGTGGCGATGCGAGTGGTGGTGGCGGTGGCGCCGGCTGGTCGCATGGCCAAGGAGTCCCAGCTCTCGGTCCCTGCGGATGGGAGTGGGAGCGGTGACGGGCCAGCCGCTCAGCATTGCTTCTGCCGCAGATGTCGAAGCCAGGACCGTCTACTCCTGCAGGAGGAAGAGGAGGGTCCCGTGAGCCTCACAACAGCCGGACCCTGGGGACACCCATGGGCACCGTCATTAACCGCCACCGCCGTGGTCCCTCCGGCTCCCAGCGCCACGTCTGTCATTAAAGCCCCCACATGTCACCCGCACCATCGCCTCCAGCCTTCCTGGCGCCGCCGATCCCCACCCACTCGCCCCCCAGCTCTGCCCTGGCCCCCCACCCTGCCTGGGGTCACCCCGCGCCCAGCCCTGCCCGGCCCCCGGTGCCTGGCCCCGGCACAGGAGAGGGCTCTCCGCCAGCCCGCGGTCACGCCCCACGATTTTCTCCAACTCAAGTCCTTTCCACGCACTGCACTCCTCCGTAGACTGCTCCAGCGTGGGCTCTCCCACAGAGCCGCGGCCTTTCCGGGGCCCAGCCACCTGCTCCACCCTGGGGGCCTTCACGGGCTGCAGGGGAGTCTCTGCTCCACCGTTAACCTCCATGGGCTGCAGGGGGACAGCCTGCCCTCTCACCACTCACTCGAGCTCCTCTTCTTCTGCCCTCTTCTTCTTCCTCTCCCGCTCTCTTTACTTTAGCGGCCGCTGCCGCCGCCCCCGCGCCGCCGCCGCCGCCGGCCGCTGCTGCTGCTGCTGCTGCTCCTCTTCTCTTCTTCTTCTTCTTCGTCCTCTGCTGCTTCGTCCTCCATCTTACTCTCACACCACCACAGGAGTTTGGTTTTTTCCCCCTTCTCAAATATGCTATCCCAGAGGCGCAACCACCGTTGCTGATGGGCTCGGCCTTGGCCTGAGGCGGGTCCGGGTTGGAGCCAGGGAAGCCTCTAGTAGCTTCTCACAGGAGCCACCCCTGTAGCCCCTCCCTCACTGCACAAACCCAGCACACCTTGGCCAGCAGCGGGGCCCTCTCGGAGCCGGCTGGCACTGGCTCTGTCGGACACGGGGCAGCTCCTGGCATCTTCTCTCAGAAGTCCCCCCGCAGTCCCCCTGCTACCAACCCCTTGCCACGCAGAGCCAGTGCAGCCCCGCAGCAGCAGGAGGAGGGGGAAGCTCCGCACCATGGAGAAGCACCTGGGGGGTCCTGCAGGCCAGCTGGGCTGGGCCACGGGGAGGTCCCTGTGCGGGTGGGGGGCATCCAGGGGAGACGCAGGGGTGGGATGGGATGGGCAGAGCCACCGGCAACGCCGGGCCCGGCCTCTGCCCCTCGCAGCCCCGGCAGTGCCGCGGGAGAGGGCACGAGGCCCCGAGTCTCTGCTCTGTGTGGGCTCTGCTCGGTCCCCCAGGACCCCGCAATAGGAGGGACCCAAAAAGGGAGCGCAGGGGACCAGTGGCAGGAGCAGGGGACATCCACAGGGCCTTGGTCACGAGCACCCCTGGCTATGCACAGCCACGGCCCACGGGCACACGCACAGCCCATCCCGCACACGTGCACCCCTGGACATGCACACCCGGACACGCACGTCCCCACAGCCGTGGGACGTGCACCCCCGGCCCTGGACACCCACAACTGTTGGACGCACACACTTGGTGGCCACAAACACCCCCACCCATTGGTGACCCACAGCTGGGGGACACGGACGCGCTCACGCATGGGCCACGCACGCCCCTGGGACATGGGCGGACACGAGGGGACAGGCGGGCGGCGCACAGGGACACCAGGGACACACACACCCTTGTGCAATCATTCCAGCTTTATTGACGGAGCCAGGGCCGCCGTGGTGCGGCGGCGCAGAGGAGATGGTGGCCGGGGCACTCGGGGACCCTGGCTCCGCAGACGCCCGGTGCTGGGGTCAGCTCAGCACCGGTGGCATCTGCGTGTCCCACGCTGCCGGCGCCTCCACAGGCACCGCTGGCTGCGTTCTCCCCGCCGGCGGCAGCTCCTGCCATACCGGCGGCGAGGACGGCTCTGGTGGCGAGGGCGGCTCTGGTAGCGGCGCCGGCTGTGGCAGCGGCGCCTGCGTGCCCCCCGCCGGCGGCGCCTCCTGCCATAACGGCGGCGAGGACGGCTCTGGTGGCGAGGGCGGCTCTGGTAGCGGCGCCGGCTGTGGCAGCGGCGCCTGCGTGCCCCCCGCCGCGGCGGCTCCTGCCAGAACGGCAGCTCGAGCTGCTCTGGTAGCGGCGCCGGCCGGACGGCGGTGCCGGCTTCTGCCACGGGACCTGCTGCGCGACGACTGGGCCATGCTGCGCTGACCCAGTAGGGTGCGCAGCCGCCCTGTCCTGACGGGGGGATGCGGCTCTGCGCCCACCGCCCCGCTTTTATAGGGGTGCCGGGGCGAGGCCCTTTGTGACACGGGCGCTTGACAGGGCCAACCTCACCAGCGGCATCACAATGTCCCCACGGTGCCGCCCGGCCGGGCGCGGGCTCCATGGCTACCGGCCGGCCCCCCCACAGGAGGAGGGCGGCAGCACCGGCCCCACGCCACCACCCCCATGTGCCGGCGGGTCCGCTGGTCACTGTCCCGGCGTGGGAGAGCAAGAGGAGCCCCCTGGCCAGCCGCATCGCAGGCGGCGCGGCGGGAGGAGGCGGCACAGGGGCAGAGGTGCTGGTTGCGGTGGCGGTGGCGATGCGAGTGGTGGTGGCGGTGGCGCCGGCTGGTCGCATGGCCAAGGAGTCCCAGCTCTCGGTCCCTGCGGATGGGAGTGGGAGCGGTGACGGGCGCAGCCGCTCAGCATTGCTTCTGCCGCAGATGTCGAAGCCAGGACCGTCTACTCCTGCAGGAGGAAGAGGAGGGTCCCGTGAGCCTCACAACAGCCGGACCCTGGGGACACCCATGGGCACCGTCATTAACCGCCACCGCCGTGGTCCCTCCGGCTCCCAGCGCCACGTCTGTCATTAAAGCCCCCACATGTCACCCCGCACCATCGCCTCCAGCCTTCCTGGCGCCGCCGATCCCCACCCACTCGCCCCCAGCTCTGCCCTGGCCCCCACCCTGCCTGGGTCACCCCCGCGCCCAGCCCTGCCCGGCCCCCGGTGCCTGGCCCCGGCACAGGAGAGGGCTCTCCGCCAGCCCCGGTCACGCCCCACGATTTTCTCCAACTCAAGTCCTTTCCACGCACTGCACTCCTCCGTAGACTGCTCCAGCGTGGGCTCTCCCACAGAGCCGCGGCCTTTCCGGGGCCAGCCACCTGCTCCACCCTGGGGGCCTTCACGGGCTGCAGGGGAGTCTCTGCTCCACCGTTAACCTCCATGGGCTGCAGGGGGACAGCCTGCCCTCTCACCACCTCACTCGAGCTCCTCTTCTTCTGCCCTCTTCTTCTTCCTCTCCCGCTCTCTTTACTTTAGCGGCCGCTGCCGCCGCCGCCGCCGCCCGCCGCCGCCGCTGCTGCTGCTGCTGCTGCTGCTGCTGCTCCTCCTCTTCTTCTTCTCCTTCTTCGTCCTCTGCTGCTTCGTCCTCCATCTTACTCTCACACCACCCAGGAGTTTGGTTTTTTCCCCCTTCTCAAATATGCTATCCCAGAGGCGCAACCACCGTTGCTGATGGGCTCGGCCTTGGCCTGAGGCGGGTCCGGGTTGGAGCCAGGGAAGCCTGTAGTAGCTTCTCACAGGAGCCACCCCTGTAGCCCCTCCCTCACTGCACAAACCCAGCACACCTTGGCCAGCAGCGGGGCCCTCTCGGAGCCGGCTGGCACTGGCTCTGTCGGACACGGGGCAGCTCCTGGCATCTTCTCTCAGAAGTCCCCCCCGCAGTCCCCCTGCTACCAACCCCTTGCCACGCAGAGCCAGTGCAGCCCCGCAGCAGCAGGAGGAGGGGGAAGCTCCGCACCATGGAGAAGCACCTGGGGGGTCCTGCAGGGCCAGCTGGGCTGGGCCACGGGGAGGTCCCTGTGCGGGGTGGGGGGCATCCAGGGGAGACGCAGGGGTGGGATGGGATGGGCAGAGCCACCGGCAACGCCGGGCCCGGCCTCTGCCCCTCGCAGCCCCGGCAGTGCCGCGGGAGAGGGCACGAGGCCCCGAGTCTCTGCTCTGTGTGGGCTCTGCTCGGTCCCCCAGGACCCCGCAATAGGAGGGACCCAAAAAGGGAGCGCAGGGGACCAGTGGCAGGAGCAGGGGACATCCACAGGGCCTTGGTCACGAGCACCCCTGGCTATGCACAGCCACGGCCCACGGGCACACGCACAGCCCATCCCGCACACGTGCACCCCTGGGACATGCACACCCCGGACACGCACGTCCCACAGCCGTGGGACGTGCACCCCCGGCCCTGGACACCCACAACTGTTGGACGCACACACTTGGTGGCCACAAACACCCCCACCCATTGGTGACCACAGCTGGGGACACGGACGCGCTCACGCATGGGCCACGCACGGCCCCTGGGACATGGGCGGACACGAGGGGACAGGCGGGCGGCGCACAGGGACACCAGGGACACACACACCCTTGTGCAATCATTCCAGCTTTATTGACGGAGCCAGGGCCCCGTGGTGCGGCGGCGCAGAGGAGATGGGGCCGGGGCACTCGGGGACCTGGCTCCGCAGACGCCCGGTGCTGGGTCAGCTCAGCACCGGTGGCATCTGCGTGTCCCACGCTGCCGGCGCCTCCACAGGCACCGCTGGCTGCGTTCTCCCGCCGGC
>NW_026114419.1:0-5950 GCF_018139145.2 Gymnogyps californianus | reverse complement strand
TGGGGCTCTGCGCTTCTCTAGCCACCTAACGTCACGGTCACTAATCTCTCCGTCTCGTAGACAACGAGCTGAGAAATTGAAAACGTCCAGCAATTCCTCACACCTGAAAAGTGCCAGCACTGACTGCTACTGCTTGATCTAAGCATGCCTTGGCTAGCTTTCAGGGCCACACAAAGGCTGGGGCTCTGTGCTTCTCTAGCCACCTAATCTTGGCTCATCCTCTCGCAGTCGAGGAGAGCACAGGTGAGACATTGAAAACGTCCAGCAATTCCTCACACCTGAAAAGTGCCAGCACTGAATGCTACCGCTAGCCAGCACGTTCCTTGGAAGCGCTTTCACAGGCGCAGCACACTGGGGCTCTGCGCTTCTCTAGCCACCTAACGTCACGGTCACTATCTCTCCGTCTCGTAGACACGAGCTGAGAATTGAAAACGTCCAGCAATTCCTCACACCTGAAAAGTGCCAGCACTGACTGCTACTGCTTGATCTAAGCATGCCTTGGCTAGCTTTCAGGCCACACAAAGGCTGGGGCTCTGTGCTTCTCTAGCCACTAATCTTGGCTCATCCTCTCTCGCAGTCGAAGGAGACACAGGTGAGACATTGAAAACGTCCAGCAATTCCTCACACCTGAAAAGTGCCAGCACTGAATGCTACCGCTAGCCAGCACGTTCCTTGGAAGCGCTTTCACAGGCGCAGCAACACTGGGGCTCTGCGCTTCTCTACCACCTAACGTCTCGGTCACTATCTCTCGTCTCGTAGACACAGCTGAGACATTGAAAACGTCCAGCAATTCCTCACACCTGAAAAGTGCCAGCACTGATGCTACCGCTAGCCAGCACCGTTCCTTGGAAGCGCTTTCACAGGCGCAGCAACACTGGGGCTCTGCGCTTCTCTAGCCACCTAACGTCACGGTCACTATCTCTCCGTCTCGTAGACACGAGCTGAGAAATTGAAAACGTCCAGCAATTCCTCACACCTGAAAAGTGCCAGCACTGAATGCTACTGCTAGCCAGCACCGTTCCTTGGAAGCGCTTTCACAGGCGCAGCAACACTGGGGCTCTGCGCTTCTCTAGACACCTAAATACTCATACTATCTCTCCCGTCTCGTAGAGCTGAGCTGAGAAATGAAAACGTCCAGCAATTCCTCACACCGAAAAGTGCAGCACTGAATGCTACTGCTAGCACAGCACCCGTTCCTGGAAGCGCTTTCACAGGCGCAGCAACACTGGGGCTCTGAGCTTCTCATAGCACACTTAAGCCATCATGACTACTCTCCGTCTCGTAGACTAGAGCTGAGAAATGAAAACGTCCAGCAATTCCTCACACCGAAAAGGCCAGCACTGAATGCTACTGCTAGCCAGCACCGTTCCTTGGAAGCGCTTTCACAGGCGCAGCAACACTGGGGCTCTGCGCTTCTCTAGACACCTAACATCATCATGACTACTCTCCGTCTCGTAGACCTGAGCTGAGAAATCGAAAACGTCCAGCAATTCCTCACACAAGAAAAGTGCCAGCACTGAATGCTACTGCTAGCCAGCACCGTTCCTTGGAAGCGCTTTCACAGGCGCAGCAACACTGGGGCTCTGCGCTTCTCTAGACACCTAACTCATCATGACTATCTCTCCCGTCTCGTAGAGCTGAGCTGAGAAATCGAAAACGTCCAGCAATTCCTCACACCTGAAAAGTGCCAGCACTGAATGCTACTGCTAGCCAGCACCGTTCCTTGGAAGCGCTTTCACAGGCGCAGCAACACTGGGGCTCTGCGCTTCTCTAGACACCTAACATCATCATGACTATCTCTCCGTCTCGTAGAGCTGAGCTGAGAAATCGAAAACGTCCAGCAATTCCTCACACCAAAAAGTGCCAGCACTGAATGCTACTGCTAGCCAGCACCGTTCCTTGGAAGCGCTTTCACAGGCGCAGCAACACTGGGGCTCTGCGCTTCTCTAGACACCTAACATCATCATGACTATCTCTCCGTCTCGTAGAGCTGAGCTGAGAAATCGAAAACGTCCAGCAATTCCTCACACAAGAAAGTGCCAGCACTGAATGCTACTGCTAGCCAGCACCGTTCCTTGGAAGCGCTTTCACAGGCGCAGCAACACTGGGGCTCTGCGCTTCTCTAGACACCTAACGCCATCATGACTATCTCTCCGTCTCGTAGAGCTGAGCTGAGAAATCGAAAACGTCCAGCAATTCCTCACACCTGAAAAGTGCCAGCACTGAATGCTACTGCTAGCCAGCACCGTTCCTTGGAAGCGCTTTCACAGGCGCAGCAACACTGGGCTCTGAGCTTCTCTAGCCACCTAACGCATCATGACTATCTCTCCGTCTCGTAGAGCTGAGCTGAGAAATCGAAAACGTCCAGCAATTCCTCACACCAAGAAAGGCCAGCACTGAATGCTACTGCTAGCCAGCACCGTTCCTTGGAAGCGCTTTCACAGGCGCAGCAACACTGGGGCTCTGCGCTTCTCTAGACCACCTAACATCATCATGACTATCTCTCCGTCTCGTAGAGCTGAGCTGAGAAATCGAAAACGTCCAGCAATTCCTCACACCAAGAAAAGTGCCAGCACTGAATGCTACTGCTAGCCAGCACCGTTCCTTGGAAGCGCTTTCACAGGCGCAGCAACACTGGGGCTCTGCGCTTCTCTAGACACCTAACGCCATCATGACTATCTCTCCGTCTCATAGAGCTGAGCTGAGAAATCGAAAACGTCCAGCAATTCCTCACACCTAAAAAGTGCCAGCACTGAATGCTACTGCTAGCCAGCACCGTTCCTTGGAAGCGCTTTCACAGGCGCAGCAACACTGGGGCTCTGCGCTTCTCTAGCCACCTAACATCATCATGACTATCTCTCCGTCTCGTAGAGCTGAGCTGAGAAATCGAAAACGTCCAGCAATTCCTCACACAAGACAAGTGCCAGCACTGAATGCTACTGCTAGCCAGCACCGTTCCTTGGAAGCGCTTTCACAGGCGCAGCAACACTGGGGCTCTGCGCTTCTCTAGACACCCAACATCATCATGACTATCTCTCCGTCTCGTAGAGCTGAGCTGAGAAATCGAAAACGTCCAGCAATTCCTCACACAAGAAAAGTGCCAGCACTGAATGCTACTGCTAGCCAGCACCGTTCCTTGGAAGCGCTTTCACAGGCGCAGCAACACTGGGGCTCTGCGCTTCTCTAGCACCCAACATCATCATGACTATCTCTCCGTCTCGTAGAGCTGAGCTGAGAAATCGAAAACGTCCAGCAATTCCTCACACCTGAAAAGTGCCAGCACTGAATGCTACTGCTAGCCAGCACCGTTCCTTGGAAGCGCTTTCACAGGCGCAGCAACACTGGGGCTCTGCGCTTCTCTAGACACCTAACGCATCATGACTATCTCTCCGTCTCGTAGAGCTGAGCTGAGAAATCGAAAACGTCCAGCAATTCCTCACACAAGAAAAGTGCCAGCACTGAATGCTACTGCTAGCCAGCACCGTTCCTTGGAAGCGCTTTCACAGGCGCAGCAACACTGGGGCTCTGCGCTTCTCTAGCCACCTAACATCATCATGACTATCTCTCCGTCTCGTAGAGCTGAGCTGAGAAATCGAAAACGTCCAGCAATTCCTCACACCTAGAAAGTGCCAGCACTGAATGCTACTGCTAGCCAGCACCGTTCCTTGGAAGCGCTTTCACAGGCGCAGCAACACTGGGGCTCTGCGCTTCTCTAGACACCCAACATCATCATGACTACCTCTCCGTCTCGTAGAGCTGAGCTGAGAAATCGAAAACGTCCAGCAATTCCTCACACTAAAAGTGCCAGCACTGAATGCTACTGCTAGCCAGCACCGTTCCTTGGAAGCGCTTTCACAGGCGCAGCAACACTGGGGCTCTGCGCTTCTCTAGACACCCAACATCATCATGACTATCTCTCCGTCTCGTAGAGCTGAGCTGAGAAATCGAAAACGTCCAGCAATTCCTCACACCTAAAAGTGCCAGCACTGAATGCTACTGCTAGCCAGCACCGTTCCTTGGAAGCGCTTTCACAGGCGCAGCAACACTGGGGCTCTGCGCTTCTCTAGACACCCAACATCATCATGACTATCTCTCCGTCTCGTAGAGCTGAGCTGAGAAATCGAAAACGTCCAGCAATTCCTCACACAAGAAAAGTGCCAGCACTGAATGCTACTGCTAGCCAGCACCGTTCCTTGGAAGCGCTTTCACAGGCGCAGCAACACTGGGGCTCTGCGCTTCTCTAGACACCCAACATCATCATGACTATCTCTCCGTCTCGTAGAGCTGAGCTGAGAAATCGAAAACGTCCAGCAATTCCTCACACCGCAAAAGTGCCAGCACTGAATGCTACTGCTAGCCAGCACCGTTCCTTGGAAGCGCTTTCACAGGCGCAGCAACACTGGGGCTCTGCGCTTCTCTAGCCACCTAACAGCATCATGACTATCTCTCCGTCTCATAGAGCTGAGCTGAGAAATCGAAAACGTCCAGCAATTCCTCACACCTGAAAAGTGCCAGCACTGAATGCTACTGCTAGCCAGCACCGTTCCTTGGAAGCGCTTTCACAGGCGCAGCAACACTGGGGCTCTGCGCTTCTCTAGACACCTAACGCCATCATGACTATCTCTCCGTCTCGTAGAGCTGAGCTGAGAAATTGAAAACGTCCAGCAATTCCTCACACCTCAAAAAGTGCCAGCACTGAATGCTACTGCTAGCCAGCACCGTTCCTTGGAAGCGCTTTCACAGGCGCAGCAACACTGGGGCTCTGCGCTTCTCTAGACACCTAACATCATCATGACTATCTCTCCGTCTCGTAGAGCTGAGCTGAGAAATCGAAAACGTCCAGCAATTCCTCACACCTAAAAGTGCCAGCACTGAATGCTACTGCTAGCCAGCACCGTTCCTTGGAAGCGCTTTCACAGGCGCAGCAACACTGGGGCTCTGCGCTTCTCTAGACACCTAACGCCATCATGACTATCTCTCCGTCTCATAGACCTGAGCTGAGAAATCGAAAACGTCCAGCAATTCCTCACACTGAAAAGTGCCAGCACTGAATGCTACTGCTAGCCAGCACCGTTCCTTGGAAGCGCTTTCACAGGCGCAGCAAACACTGGGGCTCTGCGCTTCTCTAGCCACTTCCATCATGATACTCTCCGTATCGAGAGCTGACTAGAAATCGAAAAAGTCCAGCATTCTCACACAAAAAAGTGCCAGCACTGAATGCTACTGCTAGCCAGCACCGTCCTTGGAAGCGCTTTCACAGGCGCAGCAACACTGGGCTCTGGCTTCTCTAGCCACCCAACATCATCATGGACTATCTCTCCGTCTCGTAGACACGAGCTGAGAATTGAAAACGTCCAGCAATTCCTCACACCTGAAAAGTGCCAGCACTGACTGCTACTGCTGATCTAAGCATGCCTTGGCTAGCGCTTTCAGGCCCACAGGCTGGGGCTCTGCGCTTCTCTAGCCACCTAACTTGGTCATCTCTCTCGCTCGTAGACACAGTGAGACATTGAAAACGTCCAGCAATTCCTCACACCTGAAAAGTGCCAGCACTGAATGCTACGCTAGCCAGCACCGTTCCTTGGAAGCGCTTTCACAGGCGCAGCACACTGGGGCTCTGCGCTTCTCTAGCCACCTAACGTCTCGGTCACTATCTCTCCGTCTCGTAGACACGAGCTGAGAAATTGAAAACGTCCAGCAATTCCTCACACCTGAAAAGTGCCAGCACTGACTGCTACTGCTTGATCTAAGCATGCCTTGGCTAGCGCTTTCAGGCGCACAAGGCTGGGGCTCTGCTTCTCTAGCCACCTAACTTGGCTCATCTCTCTCGCAGTCGAGAGACAGGTGAGACATTGAAAACGTCCAGCAATTCCTCACACCTGAAAAGTGCCAGCACTGAATGCTACCGCTAGCCAGCACCGTTCCTTGGAAGCGCTTTCACAGGCGCAGC
>NW_026114418.1:0-5985 GCF_018139145.2 Gymnogyps californianus | reverse complement strand
CGAGACACCCCCCCCCCCCCCCCAGCACCCATGGGAGCCCTCCTGAACCCCTGGGAAACCTTCCCCTCTGCGCCCCTGGGATGCTCTTCGGCACCCCTGGGAACCCCCTCTCTGCACCCCTGGGAACCCCGTGAAACCTTGGGAGCCCCCAGCACCCTTGGGACCCCCTGGCACCCCTGGGAACCCCCCTGAAGCCTTAGGAGCCCCTGGCACCCTTGGGACCCCCTGGCACCCCTGGGAACCCCCCTGAAGCCTTGGGAGCCCCCCTGAAGCCTTGGGAGCCCCCGGCACCCTTGGGACCCCTCTGCACCCCTGGGAACCCCCTGAAGCCTTGGGAGCCCCCAGCACCCTTGGGACCCCCTGGCACCCCTGGGAACCCCCCTGAAGCCTTAGGAGCCCCTGCACCCCTGGACCCCCTGGCACCCCTGGGAACCCCCCTGAAGCCTTGGGAGCCCCCAGCACCCTTGGGACCCCCTGGCACCCTTGGGACCCCCCTGAAGCCTTGGGAGCCCCCGGCACCCTTGGGACCCCCTGGCACCCTTGGGACCCCCCTGAAGCCTTGGGAGCCCCCAGCACCCTTGGGACCCCCTGGCACCCTTGGGACCCCCTGGCACCCTTGGGATCCCTCGCACCCCTGGGAACCCCCCCGGCACCCTTGGGACCCCCTGGCCCCCTTGGGACCCCCCTGAAGCCTGGGAACCCCCTGGCACCCTTGGGACCCCCTGGCACCCTTGGGACCCCCCCTGAACCCTGGGGACCCCCCGGCACCCTTGGGACCCCCTGCTCTACGGGGACTGGCCTGCATCCCTGGGATGCTCCCCGCACCCCTGGTTACCCCCCCATGAACCTCTGGAACCCCCCTGCACCCATGGGACCCCCCCTGAACCCCTGGGACCCCCCTGCACCCCTGGGACCCCCCCTGAACCCCTGAGACCCCCTGTTCCCCAGGGACCCCTCTGCACCCCTGGGACCCCCCCTCCCCCATGAACCCCTGGGACCCCCCCTGCACCCCTGAGATGCCCCCAGCACCCTTGGGACCCCCCAGCACCCCTGGGACCCCCCCACATCCTTGGGACACCCCCTCCCCGCATCCCTGCGATGCTGCTCTGCACCCCTAAGCCCTCCCTGCACCCCTGGGACCCCACCCTCCACCCCAGGGACCTCCGAAGCACCCCCCCCCCCCGACCCCCCTCAGGCCCCCCCAGTGCCCTGGGACCCTCACAGCACCCCGACACCCCCAGGGCCCCCCCCCCATCCTCCCTCACCCCCCCCCCCCATGCCCCCACCCTGGCCCCGATCCCGGGGGATTGAGGGGGGGTCCCAGGGCATTGGGGGGGGTGTCCAGCATTGGGGGGGGTCCCAGAGGACCGGGGAGGGGGGAGCCTGAGGCACTGGGGGGGTCCTGGAGCATCTGGGGGAGGGGTCCTCAGTATGGGGGGGTCCTGTGGCACCGCGGGGGGGGGGTCCTCCCTCCATGGGGGCTCCTGGGGCATGGCGAGGGGGGGTCCCCCCTCCACGTGGGGGGGGGTCCTGGGTCATTGGGGGGGGGGGGGGGGGTCTTCCCTGCATGGGGGAGGCCTGGGGCACCACGGGGGGGGGGGGGGGGCTTGCTCTGTGGGGGGTCCCAGGGCCCCGGGGGGGGCCTTGCTCCGTGGGGGGGGGGGTCCCGGGCAGCGGGGGGGTCCCCGGGGGGGGGGGGGTGGTTCGCAGCCCCATTCATGCCCCGGGCAGCTGCCCCGTGTCCCGGTAACCGTTGCCGGGCAACGGGATTCGGCTCCCGAGGATGCTGCTGTTGCCGGGCAACGGCGGGGGGGGGGGGGGGCGGGAGGGAGGGAGGGGGGGGAAGAGGGGGACGGGGGCGCCCCCTCCCCCACCCGCCGGCCGTTTCCCCGGCCCACGGGGCCGCCCCCCCCCAATTTGCCCCCCCCCCCCCGTGTCCCCCCCAAACCAGCCCCCTGCCCACCCCATTTAGGACGCCCCCCCCCCCATGTGTTGCCCTCCCCCCCCCCCAGGGCCCTGCTTGTGACCCCCCCACCCCCCAAATCTGGGGGGGACACACGCGACACCCCAAGGCCTTGCCCCTCCCCCCCACGGGGTCTTTCTGACACCACCCCCACCCCCCACCCCCCAATCTGGAGGGCCCCCCCCTCCCCCCCCGGGCTGCTCCCGGCACCCCCAAAGCTGGGCCGGGGTGAGGGGGGGGCTGGGGGGGGGGGCAGACAGACGGGGGGGGGACGGACGGACAGACGGACGGAGGGGCCGGCGGCGCCGTGGGACGGAGCCGGAGCGGGAGGATGGCGGGGGGGGGGGGGGGAACCGGTACCGGGGGTGCGGGGGGAGGGAGGGGAGGAGGGGGGAATTGGGGGGGGGGGGGGGGATGGAGATCGGAGGGGAGGGGGGGGCGGAATGGGGATCAGTACCGGGAAGCGGGGCTCCGGTACCGGGGATGGGAACGGGGAACCGGGGATGGAGACCAATACCGGGAACTGGGAACGGGGATGGGATGGGGACCGGGGACTGGGAACCGGGGATGGATACTGGTACGGGAACGGGGATGGGAACGGGACCGGGAACCGGGGATGGGAACCGGGAACCGGGGATGGGACCAATACGGGAACCGGGGATCGGGACCGGGGACCGGGGATGGATGCTGGTACCGGGAACCGGGGATGGGAATCGGGACCGGGGACCCGGGATGGATGCTGGTACCGGGAACCGGGGATGGGAATCGGGACCGGGGACCCGGGATGGATGCTGGTACCGGGAACCGGTTACCGGGGATGGAGCTGAATCCCAGGGATGGATTCCGGTACCGGCAACCGGGGCTCCGGTATTGAAGATGGGGACCGGTACCGAGAACCGGGAGACGGATCCCGGTACCGGGGATCAGGTACGGTGCTGGATCCCGGGAATGGGGAAACGATACCGGGGAACCGGGGGGATGGATGCCGGTACCGGGAACCGAGGCCTCCGGTACCGGGGATGGGGATGGATCCCGGGGATGGATCCCGGGGCCCGGGCCCGGTAATGGATCCCGACACCGGCCCGGGGGCTGCGGCGGGGGCTGGGGACGGAGGCGCAGCCCCGTGTGTCGTGTGTGTGTCCCCCCCCCGCCCCATTCCCGGTGTCCTCCCCCCCCCCCACCCCCCGTTTCCCCCCCCCTCCCTCCCTCCCTCCCCCGCGCCCCCCCGGTACTCACGACGCGGTGCGCGGCCGCCGCAGCCCCCCCGGCCCGGGGAGGGGGGGGGGTTGGCGGGGGGGGGGGGCCGAGCCGTGTCTCCTCCGCCCGGTGCGGCGGCGGCGGCGGCGGTGGAGGGGGGGGGGGGGGGGGGAAGAGGGGGGGGGGGGGCGGCGGCGAGGGGGGGGGGCAGGGCCCGGCCGGGCCCCCCCGGTCCTCGCTGCACGCGGCTCCGACGGCGGCGAGGGTAGGCGATGGGGGGGGGGGGGGGGAGGCCGGTCCCGGGGCCCCCCCCCCGGGAAGGTGGCGGGGGGGGGGGGGGGGGGGGCGGATGCCCGGTGTGTGTGTGCGCCCCCCCCCCCCGGTGGTGCTGACCGGGGGTATTTTGGGGGGGGGGGGGGCGTCCTCCCCCCGTCCCCGCGTGGGTTCGTCCGGGTGGGGGGGGGGGGGGGCGGGGGCTGCGGCCCCGGGGCGGCGGCGGCGGCGGCGTGGGAGCGTGCGGAGGGGGCGGGGCTGAAGGGCGGGGCTTGGGGGCGGGGCGAAGGGGAAAAGGGCGGGGCTCGGCCCCACCTGCGGCACTGCTGGGGGGGGGGGGAGAAGCGCAACGTGGCCCTCCCCAGGGCAATAACCCCCCCCATGGGGCAATACCCCCCCGTGGGGTAATAACCCCCCCGTGGGGCAATAACCCCCCCCCGTGGGGCAATAACCCTCCCCGTGGGGCAATACCCCTCCCAAAGAGGTGATACCCCCCCAATGGGGCAATAGCCCCCCCTCGTGGGGAAATACAACCCCCGCGGGGCAATGCCCCCCCCCGTGGGCAATAACCCCCCCCAAGGGGTAATACCCCCCCCCAACGGGGCAAAAGCCCCCCATGGGGAAATACACACCCCCCCAGGGGGAATAACCCCCCCACCAGGGTAATACCCCCCCATGGGGCAATTCCTCCCCCCCCCCCAAGGGGCAATAAGAACCCCCCCCGTGGGCCAACAGCCCCTCCTGTGGGGCAATTTATTGCCCCCCCCCCCCAATAAAGACATTTTGGGTCCGTTTCTCTCTTTTAATCACATCGGGAATTAACGGGCCCCCCTCCCCAACCCCCCCGCGGCGATGGGGGGGGGGGGGCAACAGGGGGGCAATGACCAACACCCACCCCAATTGGGGGGGGGAACAGCCCTGCTGACACCCCCGGCCCCCCCCCCAAAATGGGGGTGCACAGGGCAGGGGGGCAGGAAGACCCTGCTGCACCCTGGGGACGTCCGGGGGGGGGACACACACACGACAGGGGGGACATCGGCCCCGTTAGCCCCCCCCCCCCCCCGAAATGGGGGTGAGACCCCCGGGGAAGGGTGGGGGGGATGTGGGGGTCCCTGGGGGGGGTGGCAGGGGGTCCCTCAAACCCCAAAATGGGGGGGGGTGGTGTCACTCACACCCCCCCCCCAGAGCAGAGCTGGGACCCCCGGGAGTGTCCCTGGGGGGTGATGGGGTGTGTGTGGGGGGTCTTCCAGCCCCTTACATCCCCAAAATGGGGGTGAGCCCCCCCGAGAAGGGCTGGGACCCCCAGGAACGTCCCCCAGCCCCTTCATGTCCCAAAAAGGGGGAGGGGGGGGCGCGGGAGACCCCCGGGGAAGGGCTGGGGGTACATGGGTGTCCCTGGGAGGGGGGGGGGGGACACGACACAGGGGTTCCCCAGCCCCCCTCACATCCCCAAAATGGGGGGGGGCCAGACCCCCAGGGAAAGAGCTGGGACCCCCGGGATGGGACAGGGGGTCCCCAAGCCCCTTTCACATCGCCCAAATACAGGGGAGACCCCCCCCCCCCAGGAAAGGGCTGGGACCCCCCCACCCCAGAACATCCCTGAGGGGTGACAGGGGGGTCCCCCAAATGGGGGTGAGAGCCCATCCCCCCCCCCCCACGGCAGAGCTGGGACCCCCGGGAACGTCCCCAGGGGGTTACACGACGACCCCCAGCCCCCTCATGTCCCCAAAATGGGGGTGAGACCCCCCGCCCCCCCTCCCCGCCCCCCCAGGGCAGCGCTGGGACCCCTTGGATGTCCCTGGGGGGGGGTGGAGGGACAGGGGGTCCCCCAGCCCCCCCCCCCCCCCGCACCCCAATTCAGACCCCCCCGCCGGTGACGTCATCCAGAGCCCCCTCCTCCTCCTCGGCAGCGGCGGTCGGCTCGTTTTCGGGGGGCGCGGGGTAAATCTCGATGGTCTCCATGATGGCCAAGGCGCTGCCGTAGTCCTGCCGGTCGCCGCCGGTAACGGTGCCGGTAACGTTGCCGGTAACGGCGCCGGCAGCTGCCTGCGCCTCTGCCAGGACCTCCCGTTCGTGCTGGAGCCGTTGTTGCTGGTGAAGCTTCCGGTGTTTCCAGAGGTTGGAGAAGGATCGGTACGCTTTGCCGCAAGCCTCGCAGCGGTAAGGCCGCTCGCCGGTGTGGATGCGGCGGTGTTCGGCCAAGCGGACGGCGATGGCGAAGGCTTTGCCGCACTCCTCGCACTTGAACGGTTTCTCGCCGGTGTGGAGGCGCCGGTGATCCTTCAGGTGGGTGGATTGCCGGAAGGCTTTGCCGCAGTCGGGGCAGGGGTAGGGGCGTTCGCCGGTGTGGATGCGGCGGTGGACTTGGAGGGAGGTTTCGGTGCTGAAGAGCTTCTTGCAATCGCCGCATTCGAAGCTTTTGGGGCAAGGAGGGCGGCGCGGCGGCGGCGGCGGCGGCGAAACCGGGGGCGCCGGCGGCGCCGGGGGTTCGCCGGGAGCGCCGTGGACCCTCTCGTGCGCCCGCAGCCGGGCGGCGGATCCACCTTCTTGCC
>NW_026114417.1:0-6062 GCF_018139145.2 Gymnogyps californianus | reverse complement strand
CAGCTCCCGCACCGGGAGGTTGGCAGCGATGCGGCAGCAGGACGCCCACCGCCGCAGCCCGGGTGTCTCGGCACGGCTGCAGGGTGCTCCCGCCGCCCCCGCAGCAACGCTCGGGGCTGGGACACGGGCACCCATGAGGTCTCGTCTCCCCGGCGGGGTGCGGGGGTCCCCGGGGAGAGGTGGGGGGGCCTGCCCTGGGTGAGCCCGGGATGTTGCGGGCTTTAAAGAGGAGCTGGCTGGGGAAGGACCCTCGGCTGGGGAGGGATGGGGATGGTGGGCGAAGGGGTCCTAAGGGGACCCCGGCCAGGGCAGCACCGCCTCAGCCTGCACGGAGCAGGGACACGGGCAGGGAGGGGGACGTGGTTTAACCCCCGCATGGCTGGGCTGCAGCAGTCTCCGGTGCCCTGGGGGTGGCTGTGGGGTGGTGGTGGGACCCCCCGCTCCCCTCGTGCCCCGGAGCAGCGATGCTGCCTGGGAGCAACTGCAGAGGAGGAGGGTGCAGCTAAAAATAGAGGCGGGCAGCCAAAAGGCTCCCCGCTGGTGATTTATTTATTACTCGCTCGTTAATTCCTGCCTGGGAATCGCGGTCCCGGAGAGGGCGGGGCAGGAATTTGGGGGAGCAGCGGTTGCCGCTGGGGCCGTGTCCGCAGGCCCCACACCAGCAGCCGGGCGGCACGGCCATGGTCCCGCTGCCATACTGGGGGGAAGTGGCGGGGAACTGGGGGACTCCCCCACTGTGGCGCAGGGGACAGGGTGCTCGGGGTGGCGGGACCCACGCCATGCCCCCCGCCTGGGGCCACAGGGGCTCCCTGCCAGCCGGCACGGGGGCTTGGGGCTTGCCGGGTGCACAAAGCGCATCAGACCCCTTGCAGCCCCCCCGTCCCCCCAAATTCCCCGCGGTGGCCCTGGTTCCTCGGCTGGCCGCAGCTCCTGCCACCGCCAAGCCCCGGCCATATGTCCCAGGCTGGAGAGCATCTGTTGGTGCCGGCAGGAGCCCCCGGCCCCCGCAAACACCGCTGCCCGCCCGCCGGCACGGGGCTGGATTGGGGATGGGGTGTGCCACTGCTGCTGCCCCCCGAGGGCAGGGCAGGGGGGGGCTGAGCATGGTTTGAGGGGGGCACAGGACCATCTGAGCCCCCTGGGGCTGGCAGAGGCACCGGCACAAGGCCACCGGGCTCCCAAAAAGCACCGGGAGGGCTCAGCCAAGCCCTGCCACCGTGGGACCCCCCAGTGATGCCAGCAGCCAGGCCCCCGGCCCCCAGGCACCCTGTGCCTGCCCCGGCACGTCGGGGCCGGTGCAAAGGGGCAGAGCCCGGCGCCAGGGTGAATGGCCCCACGCAGGATCTGGCCCATTCCCACCCGTGGGGCTGTGGGGTGTCTGCGGGCCCCACGGCGCAGGGGGACGTGCGTGGGCTGGCACATATGCAGGGACACGCGGGGACACGCGGGGACACCCGAACCTCCCCAGCCCCGCCACAATGCAGGGGAATCCCCGGCTTGTCCCGGGGTCTCCCCGTGAAAAACCCTCCCCTGAGCCCCACCGAAATGCCCTGGGGCCGGGGCTGGATCAGGCCCCGGAGGGACGGCGGGGGCAGTGCCGGTGTCCCCGGGGCTGCTGGAGGCAGCCGTGGCCCCCCCAGGCCCCCCCCCAACCCAAGGGGGACCCCGTCCCCAGCCCTCCCACCTCATGAAGGGACACACGGCCGGGGACGCCCTACCTGCACGGAGCCAAGCGGGTGCCTGGGGCTGGGGGGTGCTGCGGGGTCCGAGGGGGGGTTTGGGCTCCGCACGCCCCCCCTCCGCCGCCACCGCGCCGCCATCCCCAGACAAAGCCGCTGCGCCGGGTTCGCCCGCCGCCTCCCCCACGCAGCTCGGCTCAGCCGAAGGACAAAGCCGCTCTGCCTGGCTGCCCCCGCCGGGTCACGATGGACCCCTCGCCCGGGGCTGGCCGGGGGGGGACACGGGTGTCCCCGCTGTCCCTGGGACTGCCACAAGCCCCTCAGGGAAGTGTGTGGGGGGGTGTTCCCCTAAATCTCACAAACAGCTTTGGAGAGCCCCATCCCCACCCTGCGGGGCAGTGGTCGCCGCCACCGTGGAGGTGTCCCCACAGCCACCGCGGTCCCCAGCCCTGCAGAGGGTCCCCAGGGGCGGCCCAAGGTCACAGGGAAGGTCGGGAGGGACAGGGAGAGCCCCACGCCCGCAGCCTCGACGGCTGCACCACGGCACGCCGGGCACCACTCCCTGGCACGTCGAGGCCACGAGCACCGCGTGGTGCCAGAACCTGCCGGGAGCCCCGAGCGCCGACCCCAGACTTTGCACCGGCAAACACCGCGCACGGCCCTGGCACCGCACACGGCCCGAGGTCCCGCCAGCCCCGGTGCCTCGCCAGCTGCGCCACCCCGGCATGGCCGGCTCCCGGCGTCACAGCCGGATCGACCGAGGCTGTTTGCGGCACGAGGTCTCCCTGGTTTTGGTGGGTGCTGAGCTGGGTGCAGAGCGGGGCTGGTTCCCCCAGCTAGAGCCATCCCAGGGCCATGTCCCACCGGGGCTGTGCCAGCAGCCAGACCCCGCCGCCGGGGAGCACCGAGGGCTCCCAGCCCCTCAACCTGCTCAGCCACGCTCCCCTTCACAGCCTCGCGGCTTCGGTGCCTGCGGCCACACCGTCCCCAAGGACGGAGACCCCCTACGGTCCCCTGACTCCGGCAGCTGGGGCTTGTCCAGAGCAGCCGATCCACCGCAGGCAGGGCGTCCCCGGTGTCCCCTGGGTCCCCCCACCCAGGCACCCAGCCACGGCCGGGGGGAATCCATCCCCGGCATCCCCACCGCTGCCGTCCCCGGGGTCCCCACCGCTGCCACCCCCACGCCCGCTCACTTGCCAGGGCCCCCGTGCTACGGGGAGCGTCGGGACGAGCCGGGGTGCCGGGGGGGCGGTGGGGGCATGGGCCGGGGCGCAGGAGCCGTGGCCGCTGGCAGCTCTCTGCGCGGCGGAGCAGCGGTGGCGACGGCGGCCGTGCCCGGGCGTGTGTGTGTGGGAGCTGCGGCGCAGGGGGGGGCCGGGGGCTTCCCCGCCCCACGCCCCCGCGTCCCCCCCGGCCCCGCCACGGCGGGCAGTGACCTTGAGGCCGCGGCGCTGGCGGAGGATGGGGGAGGAGGATATTTTTAGCCGGGCAGAGTCACTCTCATCGCGTCCTCATTGTCACCGCCGTGGGCTGCCTCCCGCGCCCCGCTGCCCCAATCCAGCCCCCCCCCCCCCCCCCCCCGGCTCCCCGCTGCGCGGGGGGCTGTGGGGTGCGCAGCGGGTGGGAGCAGGGGCAGCTGAATGAGCCCTGCCTGCCCCGGACCCCCAGAGCCTTGGGGTGCCCTCGGGGTAGCCCCCCACGGTGTCTCCTTCCCAAAGAGCCGTGTTGCCCCCAGGCATCCCCCCCCCCGCCGCTGCCCCGCTCCATCCCCGCCGCACCGGGGGGTCCCCACGAGCCGGGGGGGTTCCCAGGAGCCGGGGAATCCCCAGGAGTCAGGGGATCCCCAGGAGTCAGGGGGTTCCCCAGCACTGGCAGGTCCCCAGGAGCTGAGGGGGGGTTCCCAGCCCACCATCATGTCCCCGTCCCCCCGTCCTGGTGCACCCACCTGCAGACAGACCCCGGCCTCCGCTCCCCTCGAGTGCTGCCACCGGTGACCATGGCCTGGCGTCGGCACGTGCCGGCGCGGCGGTGAGCCCGGGCTGCCGGGATGCTCCACCGGCACAGTCGGACGAGCTGGGGGCCGGGGGTAGCCGGGTGCCTCGACTCCGGCCCCGCGGTCCCGCCTGGCCCCACGCCGCCGCTCCGTGCCTCGGTTTCCCCAGCGCGCAGGCGGAGGGAGCGGGGCTGCCGGGGCGGCGATGCGGCGGCGTTGCTATTCCGCTCACACGCGCAGCCGCGCGCACCCGCTCCCGGTTCCTCCCCGCCGCCCCGGCCACCGCAGCTATTGTCTGCAGCTAAATTTAGCCGCCTGCCGGCTCCCCCACTTTAATTGCCACATCTGCGGGGACGTGGGCGATCGCCCGCCCCGCGCCTCCCCGAGCACCCACGCCACTGCCGTGCTTCTCCCTCCCCGGTGCCCAGCGCCATCCCACCCGGGGCAGTGGAAAGCTGGAGCCGTGGTGGCTTTGACCCGGCCGCGGTGCCCTCGGTAGCCGCCGGTTGCACCGAAAGCAGCCCCGCTGCTGGCCTGGCGCGTGAGTGGGACCCAGCACCCAGGGTGGCACGGGGACCACGGGCCCCCACCCCTGGGCGTTGCACCCAGCAGGCGTGCGGCTCCCAGGGGTGCGATTGCCACCGGCGGGGATCTGGGACCCCCCCAAGCCCGGGCGGGGGGCATCGGGGTGGCACCGCGGAGCAGGCCCCCGGATTCGGCGTGCATCGCACCCACGCTCGGCAGGCTGTGGTGGGCGTGCGGGCAGGGAGCAGCAGGGTGTGGGCAGGGTGGGCAGCGTGGGGGGCTCTGCGGGGGGGTGTGGGGATGTGGGTGCTGCCCACCTGCCTGCCGCCTCTCCCCCCACCCACCCCCAGACCCCTTTGTCAAGGCAGAGAGCTGCGGGTGGCAGCGGGGCCTGCCTGGGGCAGCGGGGCACGCGTGTGTGCAAGCACGCTGCGCTGGGGAGGGTGTGCGAGTGTGCACAGCGGGCCTTTGCACGGGGGCTGCGTGTGTCGCTTGAGGAGGGCGCGGGGGCTGTGGTTGTGTGTTGAACAAAGCACGGCGGGGTGTGCACAGGGGGTGTGCACGGTGGGGTGTGCATGGTGGGGTGCGCCCAGGGGGTGTGCACACGGGCGTGTGCAGGGCGGTGTATGTACAGTGGGTTGCAGTGTGTAGGTGCGTGCACGCACCGGGTGTGCTTTGTGTCGTGTGCGGTGTGCAGGGGGTAAACACACGGTTGTGAGTGTGCGTGCGTGTGGAGGACGTTGCATCAATCTGTGCGTGCGTGTGCAAGAGGTTGCATGCATGGCTTTGTGTGTGTGCAGGGAAGGGCGCAGCGTGCACAGAGAGGCGCAGGGCTTGCACGCACAGCTCCGTGCCGGGGGTGTGCTACGTGCACGGTGCTGCAGTGTGCAGGGGGGTGCAGGGGGGGTGCATGCTGCGGAGGGGGGTGGGTGGTGTGTGTGTGTGGCGTGCAGGGGGGGGCACGCACGGCGGTGCCCGGAGGGTTACATGGTGCAGGGGCGGTGCGTGGTGCAGGGGCGGGGGGTGCATGAAGGCGGGGGGGGGGGGGGGGGGAAGAGGGGGGCCGCGTGGTGCAGGGGGTGTGCACAGCGCGGGGGGGGGGGGGCATGGTGCAGAGCGCGCATTCTGCAGAGGGTGTGCATTGTGCACGGGGAGGGGCTGCCGGGGGGGGGGGGGGGGGGGTATGCCCGGTGCCGGGGGTCCCCGCTGCGGCGGGCAGGGAGATGCCCGGTGCCGGGGGGGCCCGCGGGGGGGATGCCCGGTGCAAGCCCTGCGCGGCTGCGCGGGCGCTCCGAGGATCCCGGGGCCGCGTGACCGCTCCCCCCCGCCGCGGGTTCCCCCGCCCCCGCAGCCCGTTGCCATGGCAGCGCCGCCTCTCCCCCCCCCCCCCCCCGCGGGCTGCGCACTGCGCGAGCG
This sequence comes from Gymnogyps californianus, assembly GCF_018139145.2. Taxonomy (NCBI): domain Eukaryota; kingdom Metazoa; phylum Chordata; class Aves; order Accipitriformes; family Cathartidae; genus Gymnogyps; species Gymnogyps californianus. Next base: position 449 of record NW_026114417.1, on the reverse strand, counting down.
CGGCCCCCCCCCCGCATGAGGGGGGGGGGGAATGGAGAGGGAGGGGGAATCCCCGGAGGGGCGGGGCGGGGAATCCCTCCCCTCTCTGCCGCGCCCCGGCCCCCCGGCGGCGGGGAACCCCCCCGCGGCGGGCACGGACCCCCCCGGTACCCGCTTCGCTGGGGGGGACGACACACGACGAAACCGGACCCCCCCGCCCTGCAGCGGGGGGTCCCCGTTAACCCCTCCCGTGCCCCGCGGATCCCTTCCTGCACGGTGGGATTCCCCACACTCCGCCTTTGCAATGGGGGGGGGGCCGTCCCCTGCCCCGGGGGGGGGGGGGGAATGCCCCGCCATTAACCCCGCACTTGCACTGGGGGGTCCCCTCCCTCCACTGAGGGATTCCCCCCATTAATCCCTTCTTTGCAACTGGGGAACCCCCACCCTGCACTGGAGGGTTTCCCCCAATA
>NW_026114416.1:0-6208 GCF_018139145.2 Gymnogyps californianus | reverse complement strand
CACTTTTCAGGTGTGAGGAATTGCTGGACGTTTTCAATGTCTCACCTGTGCTCTCCATCGACGCGAGAGAGGATGATCCAAGATTAGGTGGCTAGAGAAGCACAGAGCCCCAGCCTTTGTGTGCCCTGAAAGGCTAGCCAAGGCATGCTTAGATTCAACGCAGTAGCAGTCAGTGCTGGCACTTTCAGGTGTGAGGAATTGCTGGACGTTTTCAATGTCTCACCTGTGCTCTCATCGCTGTGCGAGAGAGGATGAGCCAAAGTTAGTGGCTAGAGAAGCACAGAGCCCCAGCCTTTGTGGCCCTGAAAGCGCCTAGCCAAGGCATGCTTAGATCAAAGCAGTAGCAGTCATGCTGGCACTTTTCAGGTGTGAGGAATTGCTGGACGTTTTCAATTTCTCAGCTCGGTCACGAGACGGAGAGATAGTGACCGTGACGTTAGGGTGGCTAGAGAAGCGCAGAGCCCCAGTGTGCTGCGCCTGTTGAAAGCGCTTCCAAGGAACGGTGCTGGCTGTGGAGCATGTCAGTGCTGGCACTTTTCAGGTGTGAGGAATTGCTGGACGTTTTCAATGTCTCACTGTGCTCTCCATCGACTGCGAGAGAGGATGATCCAAAGATTATGTGGCTAGAGAAGCACAGAGCCCCAGCTTTGTGTGGCCTGAAAGCTAGCCAAGGCATGCTAGATCAAGCACTAGCAGTCAGTGCTGGCACTTTTCAGGTGTGAGGAATTGCTGGACGTTTTCAATGTCTCAGCTCGTGTCTACGAGACGTAGAGATAGTGATAGTGAGACGTGTTGTTAGGTGGCTAGAGAAGCGCAGAGCCCCAGTGGTGGCTGCGCCGTGAAAGCGCTTCCACGGAACGGTGCTGGCTAGCGGTAGCATTCAGTGCTGGCACTTTTCAGGTGTGAGGAATTGCTGGACGTTTTCAATGTCTCACCTGTGCTCTCCATCGACTGCGAGAGAGATGATCCCAAAGATTACGTGGCTAGGAAGCACAGAGCCCCAGCCTTTGTGTGGCCCTGAAAGGGTGCCAAGGCATGCTTAGATCAAGCAGTAGCAGTCAGTGCTGGCACTTTCAGGTGTGAGGAATTGCTGGACGTTTTCAATGTCTCAGCTCGTGTCTACGAGACCGGAGAGAGATAGTGACCGTGACGTTAGGTGGCTAGAGAAGCGCAGAGCCCCAGTGTTGCTGCGCCTGTGAAAGCGCAAGGAACGGTGCTGGCTAGTGGTAGCATTCAGTGCTGGCACTTTTCAGGTGTGAGGAATTGCTGGACATTTTCAATGTCTCACCCGTGCTCTCCATCGACTGCGAGAGAGGATGATCCATTACGTGGTAGAGAAGCACAGAGCCCCAGCCTTTGTGTGCCCTGAAAGGCTAGCCAAGGCATGCTTAGATCAAGCAGTAGCAGTCAGTGCTGGCACTTTTCAGGTGTGAGGAATTGCTGGACGTTTTCAATGTCTCAGCTCGTGTCTACGAGACGGAGAGATAGGACCGTGACGTTAGGTGGCTAGAGAAGCGCAGAGCCCCAGTGTGCTGCGCCCTGTGAAAGCGCTTCCAAGGACGGTGCTGGCTAGCGGAAGCAGTTCAGTGCTGGCACTTTTCAGGTGTGAGGAATTGCTGGACGTTTTCAATGTCTCAGCTTGTATCTACGAGACGGAGAGATAGTGACCGTGAGACGTTAGGTGGCTAGAGAAGCGCAGAGCCCCAGTGTTGCTGCGCCTGTGAAAGCGCTTCCAAGGAACAGGCTGTGCTAGCGGTAGCATTCAGTGCTGGCACTTTTCAGGTGTGAGGAATTGCTGGACGTTTTCAATGTCTCACCTGTGCTCTCCATTCGACTGCGAGAGAGGAGGAGCCAAAGATTAGGTGGCTAGAGAAGCACAGAGCCCCAGCCTTTGTGTGGCCTCTGAAAGGCTAGCCAAGGCATGCTTAGATCAAGCAGTAGCAGTCAGTGCTGGCACTTTTCAGGTGTGAGGAATTGCTGGACGTTTTCAATTTCTCAGCTCGTGTCTACGAGACGAGAGATAGTGACCGTGACGTTAGGTGGCTAGAAAGCGGAGCCCCAGTGGTGCTGCGCCTGTGAAAGCGCTTCCAAGGAACGGTGCTGGCTAGCGGTAGCATTCAGTGCTGGCACTTTTCAGGTGTGAGGAATTGCTGGACGTTTTCAAGTCTCACCTGTGCTCTCCATCGACTGCGAGAGAGGATGAGCCAAAGATTAGGTGGCTAGAGAAGCACAGAGCCCCAGCCTTTGTGTGGCCCTGAAAGGTAGCCAAGGCATGCTTAGATCAAGCAGTAGCAGTCAGTGCTGGCACTTTCAGGTGTGAGGAATTGCTGGACGTTTTCAATTCTCAGCTCGTGTCTACGAGACGGAGAGATAGTGACCGTGACGTTAGGTGGCTAGAGAAGCGCAGAGCCCCAGTGTTGCTGCGCCTGTGAAAGCGCTTCCAAGGAACGGTGCTGGCTAGCGGTAGCATTCAGTGCTGGCACTTTTCAGGTGTGAGGAATTGCTGGACGTTTTCAATGTCTCACCTGTGCTCTCCTCGACTGCGAGAGAGGATGAGCGAAGATTATGTGGCTAGAGAAGCACAGAGCCCCAGCCTTTGTGGCCCTGAAAGGCTAGCCAAGGCATGCTTAGATCAACAGTAGCAGTCAGTGCTGGCACTTTTCAGGTGTGAGGAATTGCTGGACGTTTTCAATTCTCAGCTCGTGTCTACGAGACTAGAGATAGTGACCGTGACGTTAGGTGGCTAGAGAAGCGCAGAGCCCCAGTGGTGCTGCGCCTGTGAAAGCGCTTCCAAGGAACGGTGCTGGCTAGCGTAGCATTCAGTGCTGGCACTTTTCAGGTGTGAGGAATTGCTGGACGTTTTCAATGTCTCAGCTTGTCTACGAGACGGAGAGATAGTGACGTGACGTTAGGTGGCTAGAGAAGCGCAGAGCCCCAGTGGTGCTGCGCCTGTGAAAGCGCTTCCAAGGAACGGTGCTGGCTAGCGGTAGCATTCAGTGCTGGCACTTTTCAGGTGTGAGGAATTGCTGGACGTTTTCAATGTCTCACCTGTGCTCTCCATCGACTGCGAGAGAGGATGAGCCAAGAGATTAGGTGGCTAGAGAAGCACAGAGCCCCAGCCTTTGTGTGGCCCTGAAAGGCTAGCCAAGGCATGCTTAGATCAAGCAGTAGCAGTCAGTGCTGGCACTTTTCAGGTGTGAGGAATTGCTGGACGTTTTCAATTCTCAGCTCGTGTCTACGAGACGGAGAGATAGTGACCGTGACGTTAGGTGGCTAGAGAAGCGCAGAGCCCCAGTGTGCTGCGCCTGTGAAAGCGCTTCCAAGGAACGGTGCTGGCTAGCTACAGCTTCAGTGCTGGCACTTTTCAGGTGTGAGGAATTGCTGGACGTTTTCAATTTCTCAGCTGTGTCTACGAGACGGAGAGATAGTGACCGTGACGTTAGGTGGCTAGAGAAGCGCAGAGCCCCAGTGGTGCTGCGCCTGTGAAAGCGCTTCCAAGGAACGGTGCTGGCTAAGCGTAGCATTCAGTGCTGGCACTTTTCAGGTGTGAGGAATTGCTGGACGTTTTCAATGTCTCACCTGTGCTCTCCACGACTGCGAGAGAGGATGAGCGAAGATTAGGTGGCTAGAGAAGCGCAGAGCCCAGTGTTGTGGCCCTGAAAGCGCCAAGGCATGCTTAGATCAAGCGTAGCATTCAGTGCTGGCACTTTTCAGGTGTGAGGAATTGCTGGACGTTTTCAATGTCTCACTGTGTCTCTCATCGATGCGAGAGAGAGACCAAAGATTAGTGGCTAGAGAAGCAGAGCCCCAGCCTTTGTGTGGCCCTGAAAGGCTAGCCAAGGCATGCTTAGATCAAGCAGTAGCAGTCAGTGCTGGCACTTTTCAGGTGTGAGGAATTGCTGGACGTTTTCAATGTCTCAGCTCGTGTCTACGAGACGGAGAGATAGTGACCGACGTTAGGTGGCTAGAGAAGCGCAGAGCCCCAGTGGTGCTGCGCCTGTGAAAGCGCTTCCAAGGAACGGTGCTGGCTAGAGGTAGCGTTCAGTGCTGGCACTTTTCAGGTGTGAGGAATTGCTGGACGTTTTCAATTTCTCAGCTTGTCTACGAGACGGAGAGATAGTGACCGTGACGTTAGGTGGCTAGAGAAGCGCAGAGCCCCAGTGTGCTGCGCCTGTGAAAGCGCTTCCAAGGAACGGTGCTGGCTAGCGGTAGCATTCAGTGCTGGCACTTTTCAGGTGTGAGGAATTGCTGGACGTTTTCAATGTCTCACCTGTGCTCTCCTTCGACTGCGAGAGAGGAAGCCAAAGATTATGTGGCTAGAGAAGCACGGAGCCCCAGCCTTTGTGTGGCCCTGAAAGGCTAGCCAAGGCATGCTTAGATCAAGCAGTAGCAGTCAGTGCTGGCACTTTTCAGTGTGAGGAATTGCTGGACGTTTTCAATTTCTCAGCTCGTGTCTACGAGACGGAGAGATAGTGACCGTGACGTTAGGTGGCTAGAGAAGCGCAGAGCCCCAGTGTTGCTGCGCCTGTGAAAGCGCTTCCAAGGAACGGTGCTGGCTAGCGTAGCATTCAGTGCTGGCACTTTTCAGGTGTGAGGAATTGCTGGACGTTTTCAATTTCTCAGCTCGTGTCTACGAGACGGAGAGATAGTGACCGTGACGTTAGGTGGCTAGAGAAGCGCAGAGCCCCAGTGGTGCTGCGCCTGTGAAAGCGCTTCCAAGGAACGGTGCTGGCTAGCGGTAGCATTCAGTGCTGGCACTTTTCAGGTGTGAGGAATTGCTGGACGTTTTCAATGTCTCACCTGTGCTCTCCTTGACTGCGAGAGAGGATGAGGCCGAAGATTAGGTGGCTAGAGAAGCACAGAGCCCCAGCCTTTGTGTGGCCCTGAAAGGCTAGCCAAGGCATGCTTAGATCAGCAGTAGCAGTCAGTGCTGGCACTTTTCAGGTGTGAGGAATTGCTGGACGTTTTCAATTTCAGCTCGTGTCTACGAGACGGAGAGATAGTGACCGTGACGTTAGGTGGCTAGAGAAGCGCAGAGCCCCAGTGGTGCTGCGCCTGTGAAAGCGCTTCCAAGGAACGGTGCTGGCTAGCGTAGCATTCAGTGCTGGCACTTTTCAGGTGTGAGGAATTGCTGGACGTTTTCAATGTCTCAGCTTGGATCTACGAGACGGAGAGATAGTGACCGTGACGTTAGGTGGCTAGAGAAGCGCAGAGCCCCAGTGGTGCTGCGCCTGTGAAAGCGCTTCCAAGGAACGGTGCTGGCTAGCGGTAGCATTCAGTGCTGGCACTTTTCAGGTGTGAGGAATTGCTGGACGTTTTCAATGTCTCACCTGTGCTCTCCTCGACTGCGAGAGAGGATGAGCGAAGATTATGTGGCTAGAGAAGCACGGAGCCCCAGCCTTTGTGTGGCCCTGAAAGGCTAGCCAAGGCATGCTTAGATCAAGCAGTAGCAGTCAGTGCTGGCACTTTTCAGGTGTGAGGAATTGCTGGACGTTTTCAATTTCTCAGCTCGTGTCTACGAGACGGAGAGATAGTGAGCGTGACGTTAGGTGGCTAGAGAAGCGCAGAGCCCCAGTGTTGCTGCGCCTGTGAAAGCGCTTCCAAGGAACGGTGCTGGCTAGCGGTAGCATTCAGTGCTGGCACTTTTCAGGTGTGAGGAATTGCTGGACGTTTTCAATGTCTCACCTGTGCTCTCCATCGACTGCGAGAGAGGATGACCAAAGATTATGTGGCTAGAGAAGCACAGAGCCCAGCCTTTGTGGGCCCTGAAAGGCTAGCCAAGGCATCTTAGATCAAGCAGTAGCAGTCAGTGCTGGCACTTTTCAGGTGTGAGGAATTGCTGGACGTTTTCAATTTCTCAGCTCGTGTCTACGAGACGTAGAGATAGTGACGTGACGTTAGGTGGCTAGAGAAGCGCAGAGCCCAGTGGTGCTGCGCCTGTGAAAGCGCTTCCAAGGAACGGTGCTGGCTAGCGGTAGCATTCAGTGCTGGCACTTTTCAGGTGTGAGGAATTGCTGGACGTTTCAATGTCTCACCTGTGCTCTCCATCGACTGCGAGAGAGGATGATCCAAAGATTAGTGGCTAGAGAAGCACGAGCCCCAGCCTTTGTGTGGCCTGAAAAGGCTAGCCAAGGCATGCTTAGATCAAGCAGTAGCAGTCAGTGCTGGCACTTTCAGGTGTGAGGAATTGCTGGACGTTTTCAATGTC
>NW_026114415.1:0-6224 GCF_018139145.2 Gymnogyps californianus | reverse complement strand
TGTCAGGGCGCCCCAAAGAGTCAGTCCCCCTCCTGCCCGGGCACAGGAGAGGGAGCCCCAGGCGCATGCTGCGTGGCGCACTCTGGTTCTTCCTGCGTGAGCAGGGGAGACATAAGGAAGTGGATGGTGAACCCCCCTTGAAGCTGGAAGCCGTGTACGCGACCTGAGGGGAAGACAGCTGTTGAGAAGGGGCCACCCAAAAGGCTCGTCGGCTTATGTTGCTGTAGAGACGCAAGAAGGCAATCAGCGATCTCCCAGGCATAGAAGGACTGAAATCACCACACTTACTGAACAATTTCTCATGGTAATGGTGGAACGTTCTGGGTACGTATTTGTAGGGAATGGAAGCCTTGAGTCTCAGAAATATTGAAAGGTAGGCTTCATGATTTTTGGGAAGGATAATACATTAAATTCTGTTGCTGTGCAGAGGCTTTTTTTGTTGTATCAGTAGAACTTCGAAAGCTTTGAAAGTTACTCTGAGATACAAAAACCTCTCCATCTCCCTCTGCTGCATCACATTCAGCATCTTTATTATCCGGCAAAGCAGAAAGTGAACTCTGTCCCAGCCGAAACCAGGACAGGGATAGGCGCTGTTACTTGTGGTGGTCTTGCTTTCAAAGCCTTAGCGCCCCTAGTGAAATAAAGCGGAGTAGTTGTTTTGGGAGTTTAAGGAATAGTTTTGTCTTTTTTTCCTGGGTTATTATAAAGATCAGCCGACTGCGTACGGTTCTCTAAGGTACGTTGACTTTCATCCGTACTAGCTTGCAGGTATGAGCGGGGCTGAAAAAGGAGAGAAGAGCAAGCCCAAAGAGGAGGGTTTGTCAATATGACCATGACCGGCAGCATGGCGGGCCCCCTCCCCACGGCGGCCGGCGGCGGCGGGGCGGGGCGCCGAGCGGCCCTACGAGCTGGTGGTGTTCGGGGCCTCGGGCTTCACCGGCCAGTTCGTGGTGGAGGAGGTGGCGCGGGCGGCGGGCGGCGGGAGCTGCGCGGCGCCCTGCGCTGGGCCGTGCCGGGCGGCGTCGGGAGAAGCTGCAGGCGGTGCTGGAGCGGGCGGCCGAGAGCTGGGTACGGGCCGCGGCTGGGGTCGTGTGGCGCGCGCCGCGGTCCGGGGACGGCGGGGCCCGTGCGGCCCCGATGTCCCGCCCCGTCCGTTGGGAGCCGCCCGCGGGCGGTGTGAGGGGAAGCGCCTGGCTGTCGGGCTGCGCCGGGGAGGCGGCGGCGGCGGCGGCTCGGCCCGGGGAGGGACGGGACGGGACGGGACGGGACGGGACGCGACGCGCCCGTCGGCGGCGGCGGGCGGCGTCGGTGACGGCGGTCTCCGGTGCGCAGGGAAGGCGGCGCTCGGGGCGGAGGTCGGCGTGCTGCTGTGCGGTGTGGGCGACGCGGCCTCGCTGGCCGCCACGGCGAGGCAGACCCGGCTGGTGCTCAACTGCGTGGGCCCGGTGAGTGCGGTGATCCGGGCGGTGCTCCCCGGCGTCCGCCGGCGCGGCTCCCGGCAGAGCCCGGGCCGGCGTCTGCCCCTCCGCCGCCGCTCCTCGGCTGCGTGCGGCTGGGCTCCCTGCTCCCCGGGCAGGGAGAGCTGCGACGGCTACCGGGAAACCTGCCGCTGGGCTGCGGAATTTCAGGAGCCGTCCAGATGAAACGTAGCTTTTTGAAGTGGAGCCGAAAGTACAGCCGTGTACTGTCGTCGCCTGAAGATGTCCCACCAGGATTTCTGGTGGCGTGATTCACGGGCAGTTCTCACTGAAAGAATACAGCAGGGTTGGGGTTGGGTTGGGTTGGGTTGGTGTTTGGTTTTGTTAAGTCTTTCCCAGGCAGCCTAAGAAAGTGACTGTGAAGTGGGGAGGAGTTTTGGTTGGGCCAAAACAGCAAGTGTTTGCTTTTATTGTGCATGCATAGGTTAGATAGAGCAGGTTGGGGAGTTGTGGTGGGTGGGTTTTTTTTGTTCCTTGTGGTTTCTTTCCTTGTATAGTCCAGATTCTTTGGAGAGCCTGTGGTAGAAGCTTGTGTTGAAAATGGTGCCAGCTGCATTGACGTCAGTGGAGAACCCCGGGTATGTGACAGTAGAAAAAGGCTCCTTTGTATCGAGGATCTGCTGAAGGAGCGTTTGTTTAGCGTGTTCCATGTTTCTGCTGACGTTTTTGAACACAAAGACAAATGGTGCCTCCTGAGCTACCAGTTTTAAGCTGCATTAACCATTTTAAAGTACATCAATGTGTATCGGTTGTATAGTTCTCTTACTTTTAGACAAGAGCCTCTCGGGTTCTGTCTGGAGATGCAAAATTTTTGAGCGCTGCTTCAAGTCTCGGTTGTGATTCTACGTAGGAATTTTGTGTAGATGACATTTCTTTGCACTGCTGTGACGGTTTCATACCATAAACCAGGAATAATAGGTATCCTGTCTAAAGATGCTTGTAAGTGGTTTGAGGTATGTAGGGTGCTAGGATACGACAGTAAAGCGCTGATGGCTAATACTGGCTGTGGCCAAATCTGGAGGTCTGCTTAAATAGTTGTTCTGACTGTGTTCTAGTTTCTGGAAGGAATGTACCTGCAATACGACGGAACAGCTGCGGAAAAGGGAGTGTATGTCATTGGAAGCTGTGGCTTTGACTCTATACCAGCCGAGATGGGAGTACTGTACACCAGAGACAAGCTGAAAGGTGACGGTATTTAAGTGTGACCTTTATGTCTGAAAAAAAGAAATGCGGATTATGTCTCTCATCCCATTTCCTAAAGCAGTTCAGTGCTTATTGTGGAAGCTCTCTCAGTCCTCTTTTTGCCTGCCTTTACCAGCTGACCTGTTTCAAACCAAATGCGGTAAGCTAAAACCTTGAAAGTCAATCGTATTCCCATCAGACGGGAAGAGAATTGGTGATTTAAGGTGTGAGGAGGGATTCAAGGTAGTGTTGCTCACTGAGAGAAACAGAACCTTCAGTTGTCAGCAGCGGGCTGTTGAGCCAGCGCGTGGACGTCCCTAGGCAAGCCTCAGCACACTGCCTCTTGTGCAGGGAGAATCTTGTAGGGAAGAGACAGCGGCGACAGGAAGGCTGCGGGAAAGGGATCGGAAATTGGTGGGTAATCAGGTTTCCTAAGTTTTTTGTTTTCTACCGCAAGCTCTGAGGAGCTGTTGCGTGAGCGTAAGCAGATAGGCAGTGCCATGCGATGCCTTTTTGTTTAAGAGCAGCTGGACAGTAGCTGAACGAGGATAAATAATATTTGAGAAAAGAGGTGAGACGATTTAAATTCTATGCCAATAGTACTTGATCCTCATCTCAAGTGAGGAATACTTTGTTCATCAGGTCTGACTTTCAATTGGAAGGGCTGATAAGAGTATCCAAATGGTTTGCTTTTGTGTACTATTAGAACTGCTACGAAGTGGGATTGCTTTGCACTGGAGCGTATCATCAGCTTTCAGTTGACTAAAACTCAATCTGGATCTGATTGGAGGGAGAGGAGAGGCATGGAAATGAGTATCTGGTTGTTCACGGGGGTTATAATTTGATGCCTGATAACTCGTTTTTGAATAAAGATGTCTTTTATCTCTTCCTATTTTGACTTTATGGTGTTTATCACCTGTCTCTGCAGTTGCTTGCGATGTTGAAAATTTGCCCATACAAGTACAGTTGTACAATCTCAGAAGGCACTGAGCAAAGCAAAACAAAGCAGAATTTGGAGGGAGTTGTATTGTTTTGCTGTTGATCACAACTAAGCATTCTTTGCAAAACACAAGCTGTGCTAAAATTAAGTGGTTTGGGATAGCTTGTGTGGGTTTGGTTTTTTGCGGGGTTTATGGGTTTGTTTTGGTTTGGGTTGTCTTTTGTAGTTAAGGTCTACCAAAACCCGTAAGTCCGTCTCGTTTTTTCACAGCCTACGTCATCCTTTCTTTTGAAACTTGGAGGAAAACTAAATACGGCTCTTCATAGTCTTTTTTCTTTCTTCCCCCCCCCACTGATTATTTACATTATCTCATTAACTAGATAAGACAAATGAAAAATGTAATGAGTAAAGATAATATTAGTGACCCTTACTGAAGTAACTTTACGTAAGAAATTTGGTACTTTGCTAACTAAAATAGCTGTGGGACTTAATCTTAGTTTGTTTTACTTTGAGATAAAGACGTGACTCTGCCTTTTCAACTAATAATGTCAGTGGCCTGCTATTGGAGTCTACCAGAGGGTACTCTGGCTTTGTGAACTCATGACTGTATACGCCAAGGAATGTTTTCTCCTCCCTTCAAGGTACCTTAACTGCTGTCGAAAGTTTCCTGAGGGTGCAATCTGGGCCTGAGGTTGGTTGGTGTACACCTTCTTGGAAACTCGGAGGTATCTGTGATAACATCACCGTAAGCCCGTTAGGAATAATGTCATTAATTAATTCAGACCAAGGACAAGCTGGCAGTTCTTTGACGAATGAGCCTCAGAACTTGATTCTTTAGGAGCTACTACAAGTATCCCAAGCGAGCACCCTTTTGTAAGGTTCATTTGCGTAGGCTGTCTCCTAAAGTTTGTTGTGTTAGGCTGTTTCAAGAAATACTTAGTTTTTGCAGAGCTGTGGGAAGGATTCGTGCACAAGTCAAGTAGAACAGATACAGAGTGGGTTGCCCGTAATCCTAGTGTTTGGCTGTTTGGGTTTTTTTTGGTTGGGGGGCGGGGGGGAGGTTGTTTCGATATACTTTCAATGCATGTAATCAGAACACATATAGGTACTAATTGTAACAATGTGTAACGTAATGTAATAATTCTAAGGGTCATATTAAAATAATGCAGCGATGACCGAAACCAGGCCGGTGTTGTTGGTGCCCCACAATCGAACGTACGGCTTCTCCTGTCCTGAGCACCCATCTTGACAGATGGGGCCCAAGTCATAGCTGTTTCTTGTGAACATCTGGAGGAGTGGAGGAAGCCCATGGAACGGGAGAGTAATAGCTGTCTGTTAAAGGACAGGGGATAGTAGTTAATGAGAATGTATAAATGTGTATGTTGGGTATAAAGACGGTTTAAAGTATGTAGTGTAAGTTGTAAGTGTTGGTAAGAAGGGATTTCAGTAATGCGAATTAAATACAATGGGACGGTTGGAAAGAGAGAGAGAGAGAGAGAGCGGCATTACATTATGGGGGACCCGAGCATGGCGCAAAGCGTATGGAACAAGGGGTGGAGATTGCATTGGGTCTGGCTGAGATGGAGTTAATTTTCCCCACAGCAGCCCTCACGGTGCTGTGCTTTGTCTTGGTAGCTAGAAAGGTGTTGATAACACGGCAGTGTTTGGGCTGCTGCTGAGCAGTGCTCGCACAGCAGCAAGGCTGTCTCTCCAACATTCCTCCCCGCTCACCCAGTAGGCTGGGGGTGGGCAAGATCCTGGGAGGGGACACAGCCAGGACAGCTGACCCAAACTGACCAAAGGGACCTTCCATACCATATGATGTCTGCTCAGCCATGAAAGCTAAGAGAAAGGAGGAGGGGTGGGGGGCATTCGTTAGTACGACGCTTGTCTTCCGGAGCAACCGCTACGCGTACTGAAGGCCTGCTTCCCGGGAGGTGGCTGGACATCGCCTGCTGAGGGGAAGCAGAGAATAAATCGTTTGTTTTCCTTTGCTTCCGTGTGCGGCCTTTGCTTTTGCTTTATTGAACTGCCTTTCTCTTGACCCACGAGGGTTTTTTTCCATCTTGTTTTCTCCCCTCCCTGTCCTGCTGAGGAGGGAGTGGTAGAGCGGCTTGGTGGGCACCTGGCGTTCAGCCAAGGCCAACCTGCCCCATTTCACTGTACTTTAATGCACGTCATCATAATGCACGTATGTAATAATTGTAATAATGTGTAATACAGGTAATAATTCTAAGGTCATTATTAAAATAATACACGAAACCTTTAGATACGGAATTAATTACTGTTTCACGGTATGTCACCAGGTTCTTGTGTACACGATGGGACCTGGAAGTCAGCTGTTACGGCCTTGCGGATCAAGACAACCTGAGGAAGCTTCGAAAAAGGATAGGCTGTGCCCCTGTTCCAGTAGTTGGTGCAAAACTTAAAGAAGGTCTAAGAAGCGTAAGATGTGAAACGTGCTGTCTTCTAACAGTTCCAGTATTTACGATACAGATTGTTAAGATGCTATTAAATCCTAGAAAGATGCATTTAGGACTTTAGTATAATATGAACACGTAGATGCTCGTCTAGTAAGCACCTGCAGCTAAGTTCTGTTTTAGCGATGTGTTTGTATTTTACTG
>NW_026114414.1:0-6321 GCF_018139145.2 Gymnogyps californianus | reverse complement strand
CCACCGCCACCGCCGCCGCCACCAGCAGCTTCTTGGCCTCGGTCACGGCCGTGGGGGCTGGCATCAGCTGGAGGGGGGGGGAGAGGACACAAAATTAGGGGGGGGACACGAGGGCACTGCGGGGTCCCCCGGTGTCCCCAGTGTCCCCTGGTGTCCCCCAGTGTCCCCCGGCCTTACCTTGTCCACGCGGTGGCAACGGATGAGCCCCTGCGAGTTGAGGAAGAAGGTGGAGAAGGCGTCGTAGGACCTGGGGAGGGGGACACGGGGACACGGGCTGGCATCCCAGCCCAGGGAGTGAGAGGGACATAGGGGACACGGGGACATGGGGCTGGCATCCCACCCCAGGGAAGGACGGGGACGTGGGGGACACGGGCTGGCATCCCACCCAGGGAGTGAGAGGGACGTGGGGGACACGGGGACACGGGGCTGGCATCCCAACCCAGGGAGTGAGGGGGACGTGGGGGACACGGGGACACGGGGCTGGCATCCCACCCCGGGGAGTGAGAGGGACGTGGGGGACACAGGGACACGGGGCTGGCATCCCAACCCAGGGAGTGAGGGGGACGTGGGGGACACGGGGACACGGGGCTGGCATCCCACCCCAGGGAAGGACGGGGACGTGGGGGACACGGGGCTGGCATCCCGCCCCAGGGAAGGATGGGGACGTGGGGACGTGGGGGACACGGGGCTGGCATCCCACCCTGGGGGGTGACAGGGACGTGGAGGTGGCATCCTAGCTTGGGGAGTGATAAGGACAGGGCGACATGGGGGACACGGGGACGTGGGGGACACGGGGACGTGGGGCTGGCATTCCCCTCCCCGGGAGTAACAGGGACGCGAGGGGACACGGGGCTGGCATCTCTGGCCTGGGGAGGGACGGGGACGCGGGGACATGGGGGACATGGGGACGTGGGGGACACAGGGACGTGGGGCTGGCATTCCCCTCCCTGGGAGTAACGGGGACGCGAGGGACATGGGGCTGGCATCTCTGGCCTGGGGAGGGACGGGGATGCGGGGACGTGGGGACACGGGGATGTGGGGGACACGGGGACGTGGGGGACACGGGGACGTGGGGCTGGCATTCCCCTCCCCGGGAGTAACACGGACGTGAGGGGACACGGGGCTGGCATCTCTGGCCTGGGGAGGGACGGGGACGCGGGGACGTGGGGGACACGGGGACAGGGGACAGCTGGGATGTGGAGTGAGAGGGCCATGGGGTGACAGGGCCAGGGGGCCGCAGGACCATGGGGTGACAAGGACACAGTGACAAAAGGAGCCACGGGGTGACGAGGGGGTGACAAAGGAAAAGTGGGACCACGGGCTGACCCAACCTCCCGTGCCAGGGTGCTGCGGCGGGTACCGGGGTGGGGGGGGGGGGAGAGAAGGAACCGGGTGACAGGGAGGGGGGTGACAAGGTGGGGGGGGGGGGTGACAAGAGGGTGACAGGGGGGTGCTGACCGCAGGAGGTGGCGCTTGTCGCGACGATAGAAGCGGAGGAGGCAGAGGTGGAGGGGCAGCCCCGTCAGGCGCCAGCGCGCCCGGATGCTCCAGTCCTCGGGGTGCCGGGTGAGCGCCAGCACCTCCAGCCGCAGGCTGGCAAAGTAACCCCAGGCCACCGCCCGGCACAGGGCCACCGCCACCTGGTACATCGGCCGCCCGCTGGCGTCGGGGACAGGGGTTGTCACAGCCCTCCCACCCCCCCCCGTGTCCCCCCCCCCCTCCCTGGGAAGGTTGGGGGGGGCAGAGGGGAGCCAGGGGGTGTCACTCACCGGGTGTGGAGGTGCAGGAGGTGGTTGATGAACTCGACGTCGGGGGAGTAGAGGCCGTAGTCGGGGATTTTTAGGAAGAAATTGGGGAGCTGGAGGGGGGGGGGGGAAGAAAAAAAAAATGGGGGGTCAGGGGGTGTCATTGCCTCCCCCCCCCCCCCCCCCAGTGGGGACACGGAGCACCCCCTCGGGGAGGTGGGGGTCGCTGTGATGGGGCTGGGTGTAGGGGTTGGAGCTGGGGGGTGGGGAGGGCTCAGGGGTTGCCCCCCCCAGTCTTGTCACCCCATTTTGCCACCTCCCCACCTTGTCACCCCCCCATATTGTCACTCTCCCCACAACTTGTCACCCCCCCATCTTGTCACCCCCCCTTCCCATCTTGTCACCCCCATCTTGTCACACCCCCATCTTGTCACCCCCCTTCCCATCTTGTCACCCCCCCATCTTGTCACACCCCCTTCCATCTTGTCACCCCCCATCTTGTCACCCCCATCTTGTCACCCCCCTTCCCATCTTGTCACCCCCCCATCTTGTCGCACCCCCTTCCCATCTTGTCACCCCCATCTTGTCACCCCCCATCTTGTCACACCTCTTCCCATCTTGTCACCCCCATCTTGTCACCCCCCCTTCCCATCTTGTCACCCCCATCTTGTCACCCCCCTTCCCATCTTGTCACCCCCCCATCTTGTCACCCCCCCTTCCCATCTTGTCACCCCCCCATCTTGTCACCCCCCCTTCCCATCTTGTCACCCCCCATCTTGTCACCCCCCCCCCATCCTGTCACCTCCCCACGTGCCCCACGGTGACATCGAGGCCCCCCCATCACCACCTATAGGTGACGCACCCTATAGCGGGGGAAGGACAGACCCCCACCCCGATGTCACCCCGATGTCACCCTCTTGTCACCTCGTGCTGCAGCTTCTGGTGCATGACGGCCAAGTGCTCCTCCATGCTGGGCGGGGGGCGGCGGGGGGGCCCGGCGGGGGCCAGGAAGGGGGACGGGGGTCGCAGGAGGAGGAGGACGGCGGCGGCGGTGGCGGGGCCATCGCGGACGGCGATGTCATCTTCCCGATGACCGTCCACCGTGGTGATGTCACCTTCCATCCCCTCCGGTGGGGACAAGGCTCGAGCGCGGGGGGTGCCGGGGAGCCGGGCTGGGGGGGACCGCGGCGGGCCGGGGGGGGCAGGAGGGGCAGCGCCGAAACGTGGCCCCGGGTGGGCTCCAAGTCCTGTGGGGGGGTGGGGGGTGGGGGTGTCCTGGGTGGGGGGGGAGGGGGTGAAGGTCCCCAAGGGGGGGGGATGGGGGGCTGCCCCATAACGGGATGGGGGGGGTGGGGGGGTGGGGATGCACCGTGGGGAACCCCAGGGGGGGTTTTGGGCCGTGGGGCACCCACAGGACCCCCCAGGGACGGGGCTGCCCCATGGGGGGGGGACACACGGATCTGCCCCACGGGGCACCCAGCAGCACCCCCAGGGACGGAGCTGCCCCACGCAGGGGACCCTCGGCCCCGCCCGGCCCCGCCCCCGTGGAGCAGGCCCCGCCCCCGTGGCGGCGCCCATTCCGCGCGATCTGCATAACCACGCCCCTTCGCGGGGACAGTCGGCTCTGCCTCACCCCTACTTAGCGACGTCTGTTTGCATAGTCACGCCCACCCCGAGCAGCAGGTCCCGCCCCACCTCGCTTCTACTCCGCGGCGCCTATTTGCATAGCCACGCCCTCCACGCTGCCGGCCCCGCCCCACCTCACTTCTACTCCGCGGCGCTTATTTCTATAGCCACGCCCCCCTCCCTAGCGCATCCGCCCCCCTACTCACGCAACCACGCGCCCTCCGCCGCCCCGCCCTTCTCTTTGCATAGCACCGCCCCCTCCCCTCAGCACAGCCCCGCCCCTTCCCCGCGACCCTCACCTGCGGCCGTGCTCGGTAACGGCGGCGCGGCGGTTCCGGGCCGGCCCCAGCGGCCTCGGCCGGGGGCCAGGCGCGGAGGGGAGCGGCGGGGCGGAGGCGGGCGGCGGCGGCAGCGGCGGCCCGGCCGTGCCGGTACATGGCGGAGCCCCCCCGCTTCGCCTCAGGCGCGCCTCGCCTCAAGCCGGTGCTCCTACTGCGCCTGCGCGTCCGCCGCCGGCTGGCGCTGGCTCCGCCCACGCCGCGCCCCAGCGCGCAGGCGCGATAGGCGAAGGCCGCGCGATGCGCATGCGCGGGGAGAGGGCGCGGAGCGCGGGGCGGCGGGCAGCGCGCCGGGGAAGGTGACCGGACGGACGCGCATGCGCGGTGGACGGAGCGAGCCGCGCCTGCGCCCGGCGGGAAGCCGGCGGAACGCGCATGCGCACTCCTTCCCCACCAGGCAGCCGGGTCCATTCATTCCCCTTCGCGCGGGGCGCGGCCCGGAGGGGGCGGAGCCAGCTCGCCGGCAGCCAATAGGAGGGGGCTCTCCAGCTGGGGAGGCGGGGCGTAACCCACATGTGGCGTGGTGAAGAGCCCAAGTGGGCGTGGCTTAACGAAGGGGCGGGGGTCAAAGGCAGGGCAGCGGCTGTACAGCTCCCCAGGGCGCAGGGCAGGGGGCGGGGATCAGCGAGGCCACGCCCCTCAGCGGTGACATCACACCCCCCCGGGACCTGACAGCAGCAGGCACCCAAAGCTGAGATTCACCATTTTTATTGAAATGTAACCAAAAACGGGGGGGGGAGGGGAAGGGCCCCCTCCTCGGGACCATGGGGTGGGGAGGGGCACCCGTGGGGTGGGGAGGGGCACCCACGGGGGCTGTGGGGTGAGGACAAGGACCCATGGGGCAGGGACACGCACCCACGGGGGCTGTGGGGGGGAAGGATGAGCACCTATGGGGCCTGTGGGGCAGGGATGAGCACCCGTGGGGTGGGGACGGGCACCCACAGGGGCTGGGTATGACAGGCACCCATGGGGGCTATGGGGCAGGAATTGGGACACCCCCTCCCCCCAGTGGGGCTGTGGGGTGGGGACAGGCACCCATGGGGTGAGGACGGGCACCTATGGGGGCTATATGGGGCAGGAACTGGCACCCTCTGGGTCTGTGGGGCAGGAACAGGCACCCATGGGCAGGAACAGGCACCCATGGGGGCTATGGGGCAGGAATTGGGGGGACTCCCCCCCCCCCAGTGGGGCTGTGGGGCAGGGACGGGAACTCACAGGGGCTGTGGAGTGGGGAGAGGCACCCCCTGGGAGCTATGGGGCAGGAAGGGGGCACCCATGGGGCAGGGACAGGCACCCACGAGAGTTGTGGGGCAGGAACTAGCACCCACTGGGGCTACGGGGCAGGGACGGGCACCTACAGGAGTGGGGACAGGCACCCATAGGGGCTATGGGGCAGGAACTGGCACCCAGCGGGGCTGCGGGGCAGGGACGGGCACCCCCAGGGGCACCCCACATCTCCCAGCCCCACACCCAGCAGGCACCGAGCCCCCCCAACGGCCCTGCCGTGGGGAGAGCTGCCGTGGGGCTCAGCGGCCGGCGCGCCCGAGGGAGCTGCGGGAGGCGAGAAAACAGCGTTGGGAGAGCGGGCGGAGGGGAGAAATGAAAAACGAGGCAAAAAAAAAAAAAAAAAGCGGTGAAATTGGTAAAACGGGGCAAACCCACCTGGCGCGGCGGTGCTGGGGGGCGGCCGCCGTCCGTCCGGCGGCCGGGGTTCCGTGTGTCCGTCCGGCGCCTCCCGCCGCAACAGGAACGGTCGGAGGCTGCCGCGTACCGGCGAGCCCCCCGCTCGCCCCGAGGTCAAGTTGAAAGGCCAAGGGGGCTCCGCCTCTTCTCGCAAGACTGGAAACGATTGGTTGAGAGTTAGGTAAGGCCCGCCTCTCCTTACCTGACAAAAGGGCGGAGCCGTGCCTCAGTTTCCCCCCCCCGCCTTCGCCAACTCAAACCCGGGGTTGCAGGCTTACAGTCGCGCTCCGAGAGCGAGTAGGGCTTGATCTCCTCCTCGGGGCGCTTGGGGGGCGGGCGGCGGGGGGGGCTGCGAGGAGGAGGGGGGCGGGAAGCGTTATTAGGCTTGGCGGGGGTCACCCCACAGCCCCCAAACCCCCCCCCCCCCTTCCCCATGACCTCCCCCCCCCAAAACTCACCCGGTCTGTTGGAGAAAAAACCCTCGAAGATGACGAAGTTGTTCACCTGGGGGGGGGCAGGGAGGAAGGCTGGGGGTGAGGGGCTGCTCTGCCTGCCCCCCCCCTCCTCCAATCCCGGGGCAAATTTGTGGGGGTGATTTGCCCCCCCCTGCCCCCCAGGGCAGTTCCTGAGGGTCTGCACCCCCTTGGGGCAAATATTTGGGGTGATTTGTGCCCCCCCAACGCACTTCTATGGCTCTACCCCAACCCGGTAAAGCCAAGAGACTGCTTACCCCACCCCAGGGACAAGAATGGTGACAAATACCCGGGGCGAGGGGCACCCCAGGAGAGCGAGGGACACCCCAGGAGAGCGAGGGGGACCCCAGGAGAGCGCTGTCCCCCTCCCCGGGGACATCCCCAGCGTCGTGTGTGTCCCCCCCCCACACCTGCGGGATGGCGTCGGTGAGGCCGTAGTGTTTGCGGAGAAAAGCC
>NW_026114413.1:0-6449 GCF_018139145.2 Gymnogyps californianus | reverse complement strand
TGGAGAACTGGGGCTGGCAGCCTGGGCGGCCGAACACCAGGATAGTCCGGACCACGTAGGGCGGCGGGATGGTCTGCACGTTCTCCGTCACCGGCAGCTCGATCTTCTGCTGGCTGCGCCGGGAGGACGGAGGCGGTTCAGGGACCCCCCATGCTGCAGGCAGGGCTGCCTGCAGCTCAGGGCTGCCTGCGGCTTAGAGATCGTCCCCGCCTCGTTAAAACTTAAGGACAGTCTGACAGCTCCGGGCTGGCACTGGGAAAGCATCACCCAGCCCAGGAGCTGTTTGGGTTAAAGGCTCGCGGCATTTTTACAGGAAAATAGAAAATCTGTGGCCAGGTGGGAGCCCCAACCCCCCCGCAGCAGCCCCCGCTGCCCCCCCAGCCGTACTCACATCAGGTTGAAGAGTCCTTCCAGATCTGCAGCCCCAGGTAAGGACTGATCCTGGCACACAGAACCCTGCCCGCACCCAGACCCGGCAGCCAGGCAGGCACCGGGGCACCCAGGGAGCTCCCAGGGAGGGAGGCGATCGCACCGGGCACTGGGGATGGACCAGGGTGGGGAGAAAACACCAATAAATGGGTGTTTGGTGGGTCTGGAGGGTCCGGTGTTAAACCCTGCCTTGGGGGATTCAGGGGCCCGGTTTGACCCTCCAGCCTCAAATGCCGACGCCGTTCTGTGCCGCAGCCGGCTCGGCTGTGCCGGGGATGCCAGCGAGGCCGCAGATCTGCTGCCATCTGCAAGCAACGGGCCTGGAGGGTCCCCGCTTATGCTCGAGGGACCCTGTTTGCACCCAAGGGACCTCATTTACACCCAAGGGACCCTGCAGGGTCCCGGCCCCCCATCCCAGCCCCACAGGCGGTGGGATACTGAATGACTTGCAGACGACGGTCTCCAGGTCGTAGAGGCAGCTGCAGACCTCGCGGGGGTCTGAGGTGAACCCTGAGAGCTGAGAGGAGCCGGGGTGAGGGGGGCGCAGAGCCGTCCCCCTCCCCGTCCCCATCCCCGTCCCCGCGGCCCCGCTCACCCACGTGGCATCGTTGTTCACCACCACCAGCGCGAACTCGTGGCACTTGTCGATCTTGTGCTTCGTCCTCACGAACATCTCGATCATCTTCTGGGAGATGTTCAGCGCGTTGGTCTTGGACCTGCCGCGGGGGCCAGAGCTCAGCGGGGACCAGCAGCCCCCCCGGGCCCCAACGGCACCGGTCCCCGTGCTGGCTGGGGACGGCAGAGCCGGGGTCCCTGGGCCAGCCCAGCCGGGAGCAGCCCCCAACACTCACCCGTTAAAGGACTCCAGTTTGGGCAGAGCCATCTCCTCCGCCAGATCCAGGCAGATGATCTGCGGGGGAAGAGAGCCACGGCTGAGCCCCGCCGCAGCCCCTCACCCTGGCGTCGGGGCTGCGCCACCCTCCCTGCAGACACCCACCACCTTCTCGGGGCAGTTCACCCGCGGCGTCTTGACCTGCACCTCGGTGGGAGGCGTGGGGCCGGGCCAGGCGGTGCCGTCGGGCGCAGCCGTGCCCTGCGGGCTGTCGTCGGCGCTGGCCGCCTCGCCCTCCCCCTCGCTGCGGTTGCCCACGCTGGCCTGGGTGCTCAGCGCCCGGTCCTCAGCCCCCTCGGGGTTGGAGCGGGTCCTGGGCCGCGGCTCCGTCGCCTTCTCCTCCTCCTCCTCGGCGGCGCTGCCCGGCTCCGACGTGTCCATCACGCAGCCACGCTCCATGGCGGCTCCGGTGGCTCTGGGGACCGATGCCGGGTGGCTGTGGGGTGTCAGCACCTGCTGCGGCCCTGCGCCCCCCAGCCCCCCCGCTCTGTGCACCCTTTGCTCACATACCCCCTGCCCAATGCCCCCCCCTGCCCTATGCACCCCCTGCTCACGTACTCCCGTCCCAAGCCCCACCCTGCTCCGTGCACCCCTTGCTCACGTACCCCCTGCCCCCCGGACCCCCCTCCCCGCTCTATGCACCCCTTGCTCACGTACCCCCGGACCTGCCCCCCCGTGCACCCCTTGCTCACGTACCCCCTGCCCCCCGGACTCCCTCCCCCCTGCTCTGTGCACCCCCGGACCCCCGGACCCCCCCCTCCCCGTCCACCCCTTGCTCACGTACCCCCTGCCCCCAGACCCCCCCCCCCGTGCACCCCTTGCTCACGTACCCCCTGCCCCCCGGACACCCCCCCCGCTCTGTGTACCCCTTGCTCACGCACCCCCTGCCCCACGCACCCCACCACCACCCCGTACACCCCGTGCCCACCCACCCCCGCCCCATGCACCCTCCTGACCCCCTTGGCACCGTGCACCCGCTGTTCGCGCACCCCCGACCCTCTGCACCCCCCGGGCGCGCGCTCACCCGCTCCGGGCCGCACGAGCCCCGCCCGGTACCGCCCGGAAGCGGCGTCGCGCGGGGGCTGCTGGGATTTGTAGTTCCCCGGGGTCCCGCCGGGCACGTGGGGGGTAGGAGGGCACCCCGGCACCCTGAATGCCCCTGCACGGCACCCCAAGCACCCATGCACCGCGCCCTGCGCCCTCAGCACCCATATACACCCTCCTGCACCCGTGCACCGCCCCCTGCACCCCAAATATCCGTGCGCACCCCCCTGCACCCATGCACCACCCTCTGCACCCCAAATATCCATGCGCACCCTCCTGCACCCATGCACCGCCCCCTGCACCCCCAAAACACTCATGCACACCCTGCTGCACCCAGGCACCATCCCTCTGCACCCCAAATACCCATGCTCTGTCCCAGCACTCCGAACACCCACGCAGCACCCTCCAGCACCCACTCACTGCCCCCCTGCACCCTAAATATCCCTGCAGCACCCTTTTGCACCCTAAACACCCATGCGCTGCCCACAGCACCCCCGGGCTGGCTCCCTCCTGGCCCTGCACACCCCAGCACCCCATGCAATGCCTCCTAGCACCCCAAATACTCATGCACACCCCTGCACCCCTCAAGTGTTCTGGGTGCCCCCCCTAAATTCCAGGGGATGCTCAAGGGATGCAAAGCTGGGTGCATCCTCCCGCCTGGGTGCGAGGGAGCCCGGGCACACGAGGAGGGTCCAGCGTGGGGCTGAGGTGCCGTGGGGCAGAGCAGGGAGGGATGGTGTTGGGGGGCAGAGCCCCCCGAGACGGCTGCGCCGCCCACCCGGGCACGGGGCAGCGCAACGGTTAAGCGCAGGAGGCTGCGCCGGGGCCGCCGAGGAAGAGGAAATCTCGGCAGGAACAAGGACAGGGAAAGGCCCAGGGCAGGGGCCGGCGGCGCAGCCGGGACGTGCCGAGACGTGCCGGGAACCCCCGGCCGTGGAACCGGGACGAGCCCCGGGGACGGGCGGTGGCCAGCACGGGGCGTCGCGGGCAGGAGGTGGCCGGGATGGAGAAGGCAAGTGGGGTGTCCCGCAGGATGGGCGCTGCCAGGGGCTGGTCCCACGCGGCAGGGGGCTTCCTCGTGCCCCCCACGGGCATCCCCTGGCCACGGGCATCCCTGGGCCCGGTGCCAGGCTCTGGCACGCGATGGCGTGGCAATGCCGGGTCCTGCCTAGCCCCAGCTCCGGAAAGTGGGTCGAGGCGCTGTGGCCAGTCGGCTGGTGGCCAAAACTCATGCCCATCCCGGCAAATCCCGGTGGGTGTCAGCCCCTCCGTACCCTGCTGCCGGCCGGGGCCGGGACGGGCAGACACCCCTGGTCCCCACAGCCCCCGCAGCCCCCACCGGGCGAGGAGGAGGAGGAGGAGGACGAGGAGAAGGATGAGGACGAGGACGAGGATGATGATGAGGACATGGCGGGAGACGCCGAGGGCATCCTGCGCTACGAGGAGCGCATCGCTGGGCTGCTGGCGACGGTGGCCCGGCTGCACCGGAGGGCCGAGCAGCTGCAGCGCCGCACGGGCAGGTACCGGCACGCGGCGGCTGTGGGGCACCGGGGGCCATCACCGCCTGGCCCCCTCCATCTCTGGTCTTCACTGCCCCACAGGGAGGATGAGGAGGGCTGGGAGGGCACCGCCAGCCTCCCCGCTGCCAGCCCGCAGCCCCAGCGCCTCGACGGCACGCTTGACACCGCCACCGGTCTGGAAGGTGGGTGCACTGTGCCGTGCCGTGCCGTGCCGTGCCGGCAGCTCGCTACCTGCTGCAGGGACCTCACCCCGGCCGCGCTCCCTCTCCCCAGCCCACAGCCCCGACCTCTTTGCGGACCTGCAGCACGCCGTGAGCTCGCTGGAGCGCACCGTCTTCTCCCGGCACCGGCGGGCACCGGTGCAGCCTGTGCCCGGCGAGGAGTGGGCGCGGGCGGCCAAGGTGAGGCACACCGGCATGGTCAGCCCAGATGCCAAGGGGATGGGCACCGGCTGACCGGCCCCGTATCCCCAGAGCCTGGAGGAGCTGGACCGGACACCGGGCTGGGCTGGGAGGGCGATGCACTGGGGCCCGGAGAAGGGAGCAGGCGAGGGGCTGCCGGAGGAGGAGGCGGCAGTGGCGGCGGCAGCGGCAAGGAACGCGGCACTGTGGGCGGCCCTGGGGCACCGGGACGAGGAGCTGAGCCAGGCCACCGCCTCGCTGCGGGCGCTGCGGGGGGAGCGCGACCGGCTGCAGCAGAAGGTGGGTGCCGAGGGCACGGCGAGGGGGGGGGGGCACTGCCCTGGGTCAGCCCTCGGGGTGCCACCGGAGCGGCCCCCAGGGCTCAGCCCGGTGCTCGGCGCAGGTCCGGGACCTGCGGGATGCTCTGTCCAGGCTGGAGGAGCCGGGGGGCTCTGGCAGTGACACCCCCGGGCTCGGCAGCCCCCCGGGGCAGGGGGAGCCCCGGCTGCCCCAGGTGAGTGTGGGGCCGGGGCTGCGGCTGCGGCTGTGGCATGGCGGGGGGCTCAGCGGGTGGGATCCTGCCCCGGCACCGGGCTCTGCCTGCCCCGGTGCCGGGCTCTGCCTGTCCCCTCTGCAGGACTTGCCCCAGTGCGGCGATGGTGCTCAGCCCCACGGCGTGCAGCCCCACAGCCCCCTCTCCCCCCAACCCTCGGAGGGTGCCAGCCAGGAGCAGGAGGAGCGGGTGCAGCAGCTACAGGGGTGAGTCGTGTGTCCCCCCCAGACCCAGGGGCTGCCGAGCCCTCGCCGGCGGGGAAACTGAGGCACGGTGCCGGGCCCTGGCCGTGTGGTTAACCATGGGTGCCGGCGGTGCCCAGGTGCCTGGGGAGGCTGCAGGAGGTGAACCGGCAGCTGGCGGCCGCGTTGCAGGAGTGCAAGAGCGATGCGGAGCGGCTCAGCATGGTGCTGGGCCAGCACGAGTCCCGCAGCACCGCCCTGCGCCTGGCCCTGCGCTGCAGGTGGGGACGGGGACGGGGGGGGGGGACGGGGGGGGACGGGGACACAGCCTGCGGTGCCACGCTGAGCCCCTCTCCCTGCAGCGAGCGCTGCGGGGGGGCCTACGCCGCCCTCCTCGATCTGATGCGGGCCAAGCTGGGCAGGGAGGAGGATGGTGCCCGTGGCGGTGAGTGCCAGCCCGGGGGGCTGGGGGTGTGGGGGGGGGGGGGCTGGGGGGGGTTTACGGGGAGGATGCTGGGGAGTTATGGGGGAGGATGCTGGGGGGATGCAGGAGGGATGCTGGGGGATAGCGGGGGATGCAGAGGGGATGTAGGAGGGACGCAGCAGGGATGCACAAGGGATACTGGAGGGGTATCAGGGGGACGTGGGGGGGATGCAGGGAGGATGTGGGGGGATATCGAGGGGGTGCAGGGAAGGTGCTGGGAGGACGCTGGGCAGACGCTTGTGGATATCAGAGGGATGCAGGAAGGGTGCTGGGGAACCCCAGTCCCCAGCAGAGCCCCTGTGGGCACACACTGGAGAGGGGCAGCTGCCTGAACGCTGCCTGCCCCGTGCCTAGGAGCCGCAGGGGAGCAGAGCCCGGGACACGGATGGGGGTCCAGCCCCACGCCGACGGAGGGGCCGCAGCTCCCGGGCCGAGCGGAGCGGGATGGCCAGGAGGAGAGCAGGGACAGCGGCTCCCCCGGGCTGCAGAGGTACCGGGGGAAGAGAGGAGGGAGCACAATGCTGGGCCAGGGCTGAGCTGTCCCCAGGGTGCCCCCGTGCCCACCCCAGCCACGTCCCCGTCCCCGCAGCACCCCAGCACCCCACGGGATGGAGGAGGGGGCCCTGCGCGAGCACATCCGCCGGCTGCGTGCGGAGCAGGCAGCCGTGGAGGCGTCCCTCCACGATGCCCCGGCACCCACCAGCACCCACCGCAGCAAGGACGCCCGAGCCCGGGCTGAGCGGGTGCTGCGGGACGCCAGGGCTCTCCTGCCCGGCTGGAGGCGGCCGGAGAAAGCAGAGCTGCTGCGGGACTTGGCGATGCTCAAGGTGAGATTGGGGGGGATCGGGGGGGGCCCGGACGCCTGGGTCCCTCCCCAGCTCTCTGCGGGATCCAGGCTTTGAGCGGAGCAGCTGGGGGTGATGCACGGCAGGAGGGAGCGGAGC
>NW_026114412.1:0-6574 GCF_018139145.2 Gymnogyps californianus | reverse complement strand
AAAGAAATCTTCCTTTAAGGGCTCCAAAAAAAAAAATGGTGAAGCTCTTCAAAAGGCCCTGAAGATGGAGAGCCCTTAAAAAGCCGCGGGCGGAGAGCTTCCAAAAGCATCAGTGTGGAGAGCTCTAAAAATGTCCAGGGGTGGAGTGCACCCAAAAAGCCCTGCACTGCAGTGGCACGAAATAAAAAAAGTGGTGAACATCTCCCAAAAAACCAAGCCCTGATGTAATCCACGAGCTCTGCGAGTGATGCACTCCTCCAAGTGGGTAGTTGATGCACTCCTCAAAGGCTGAGCGGAAAGGACTCCTCCAAGGCTGTCGCTGAAGCACCTCCGGGCAGCGTAAGAAGCACTCCTCCCCAGGACGCGCAGTGAGTAATCCAAAACATTCCAGCTGTAGGATTCCAGGAAAAAAAACAATCCCGCAAGGGCTCCAAAAAAGGAAATGGGGACAGCTCTCCAAAAGCCCGAAGTGGAGGCTCTTAAAAGCCACAGGGTGGAGAGCTTCCAGACAAGCACCAGTGTGGAGAGCTCCAAAAAGATTCCCGGGGTGCACAGCTCCCAAAAAAACCCATGCTGGAGAGGACGAAAAAAACAGTGAACACCTGCCAAAAAAAACCCCGATGTACTCCGCGAGCTCTGCCAGGTGATGCACTCCTCCAAGGTGGGTAGTTGATGCACTCCTCAAAGGCTGAGCGGGAAGGACTCCTCCAAGGCTTGCAGTGAAGCACTCCTCGGGGCAACGTGGTGAAGTACTCCTCGGGGGCACCGCGCTGAAGTAATCCAAAAAATCCACATGTTGTAGACGTCCAGAAAGAAATCGATCCTCTCAGCGCTCACCAAAAACAAAAATGGTGAAGCGCTTCAAAAAGCCCTAAGGTGGAGAACCTTCAAAACCCCAGGGCGGAGAGCTTCCAAAAAGCACCACTGTGGAGAGCTCCAAAAGTGTCCCACAGGGGACTGCTCCCAAAAAAACCCATGCCGGAAAGGTTACAAAAAGAAAGAAAAGTGGTGAACAGCTCCCAGAAAAACAAACCCTGATGTAATCCACGAGCTCTGCCAGGTGATGCACTCCTCCAAGGTGGGTAGTTGATGCACTCCTCAAGGCTGAGCGGAGAAGGACTCCTCGAAGGCTGTGCGGTGGAACACCTCCAAGCTCGCGCAGTGACCACTCCTCCGGGCAGCGTGAGGAAGCAACTCCTCCCAGGACGCGCAGTGAGTAATCCAAACATTCCAGCGGCGGTAGAATTCCAGGAAAAAAACAATCCCGCAAGGGCTCCAAAAAAGGAAAAGGGAGAGCTCTCAAAAAGCCCGAAGGTGGAGAGCTCTTAAAAAGCCACAGGGTGGAGAGCTTCCAAAAGCACCAGTGTGGAGAGCTCCAAAAGATTCCCGGGTGCACAGCTCCCAAAAAAAACCCATGCTGGAGAGGTACGAAAAAAAACAGTGCTGAACACCTGCCAAAAAAAAAAACCCAGATGTACTCCACGAGCTCTGCCAGGTGATGAACTCCTCCAAGGTAGGTAGTTGATGCACTCCTCAAAGGATGAGCGGAGAAGGACTCCTTCAAGGCTGTGCAGTGAAGCACTCCTCCGGGGCAACGTGTGAAGTACTCCTCGGGGCAGCGCACTGAAGAATCCAAAAATCCAGGTGTTGTAGACTTCCAGAAAGAAATGGATCCTCTCAGCGCTCGCCAAAAAGAAAAATGGTGAAGCGCTTCAAAGAGCCCTAAGATGGCGAGCCCTTAAAAAGCCCTAGGGCGGAGAGCTTCCAAAAAGCATCAGTGTGGAGAGCTCCGAAAGTGTCCCACAGGGGACTGCTCCCAAAAAAACCCATGCCGGAGAGGTACAAAAAGAAAAAAAGAGGTGAACAGCTCCCAAAAAAACCAAACCCTGATGTAATCCACGAGCTCTGCCAGGTGATGCACTCCTCCAAGGTGGGTAGTTGATGCACTCCTCAAAGGCTGAGCGGAGAAGGACTCCTCCAAGGCTGTGCGGTGGGCACACCTCCAAGCTCGCGCAGTGACGCACTCCTCCTGGGCAGAGGAAGCATTCCTCCGAGGACACGCAGCGAACAATCCAAACATTCAGCTGTGGTAGAATTCCAGGAAAAAACAATCCTGCAGGCTCCTAAAAAAAAAAAAAAAAAAAAACAAAGATGAAGTGCTTCAAAAAGCCCTAAGTGGAGAGCTCTCAAAAAGCTCTCAGGTGGAGAGGTACGAAAAAGAAAAAGTGGTGAACAGCTCCCAGAAAACCAAACCCTGATGTAATCCGCGAGCTCTGCCAGGTGATGCACTCCTCCAAGGTGGTAGTTGATGCACTCCTCAAAGGCTGAGCGGAAAAGGACTCCTTCAAGGCTGTCGGTGAAGCACTCCTCCGGGCAACGTGGTGAAGTACTCCTCGGGGCACCGCGGTGAAGTAATCCAAAATCCACGTGTTGTAGACTTCCAGAAAGAAATCGATCCTCTCAGCGCTCGCCAAAAAGAAAAATGGTGAAGCGCTTCAAAAAGCCCTAAGATGGTGAGCACTGAAAAAGCCCCAGGGTGGAGAGCTTCCAAAAAGCACCACTGTGGAGAGCTCCGAAAGTGTCCCAAAGTGGACTGCTCCCAAAAAAACCCATGCCGGAGAGGTACAAAAAGAAAAAAAGAGGTGAACAGCTCCCAAAAAAACAAACCCTGATGTACTCCACGAGCTCTGCCAGGTGATGCACTCCTCCAAGGTGGTGGGTGATGCACTCCTCAAAGGCTGAGCGGAGAAGGACTCCTCCAAGGCTGTGCGCTGAAGCACTCCTCCGGGCAGCGTAAGGAAGCACTCCTCCGAGGACGCGCAGTGAGTAATCCAAACATTCCAGCGGCGGTAGAATTCCAGGAAAAAAACAATCTCGCAAGGGCTCCAAAAAAGGAAAATGGGAGAGCTCTCAAAAAGCCCGAAGGGGGAGGTACGAAAAAAAAAGTGGTGAACAGCTCCCAGAAAACCAAACCCTGATGTAATCCGCAAACTCTGCCAGGTGATGCACTCTTCCAAGGTGGGTAGTTGATGCACTCCTCAAAGGCTGAGCGGAAAAGGA
This sequence comes from Gymnogyps californianus, assembly GCF_018139145.2. Taxonomy (NCBI): domain Eukaryota; kingdom Metazoa; phylum Chordata; class Aves; order Accipitriformes; family Cathartidae; genus Gymnogyps; species Gymnogyps californianus. The sequence goes on along the minus strand of NW_026114412.1, from coordinate 3,514 downwards.
CTCCTCCAAGGCTGTGCGCTGAAGCACTCCTCCGGCAACGGGGTGAAGTACTCCTCGGGGCACCGCGGTGAAGTAATCCAAAAAATCCACGTGTTGTAGACTTCCAGAAAGAAATCGATCCTCTCAGCGCTCACCAAAAAGAAAAATGGTGAAGCGCTTCAAAAAGCCCTAAGATGGCGACCACTTAAAAAGCCCCAGGGCGGAGAGCTTCCAAAAAGCACCACTGTGGAGAGCTCCAAAAGTGTCCCACAGGGGACTGCTCCCAAAAAAACCCATGCCGGAGAGGTACAAAAGAAAAAAGAGGTGAACAGCTCCCAAAAAAACAAACCCTGATGTACTCCACGAGCTCTGCCAGGTGATGCACTCCTCCAAGGTGGGTAGTTGATGCACTCCTCAAAGGCTGAGCGGAGAAGGACTCTCCAAGGCTGTGCGCTGAAGCACTCCTCCGGGGGCGTAAGGACGCACTCCTCCGAGGACGCGCAGTGAGTAATCCAAACATTCCAGCGGTGGTAGAATTCCAGGAAAAAAAACAATCCCGCAAGGGCTCCAAAAAAGGAAAATGGGGAGAGCTCTCAAAAAGCCCGAAGGTGGAGAGCTCTTAAAAAGCCACAGGGTGAGAGCTTCCAGAAAGCACCACTGTGGAGAGCCCCAAAAGATTCCCGGGGTGCACAGCTCCCAAAAAGCCCCGCGCGCAGAGGTAAAAAAAAAAAAAAAAGTGGTGAACAGCTCCCAAAAAACCAAACCCTGATATACTCCACGAGCTCTGCCAGGTGATGAACTCCTCCAAGGTGGTAGTTGATGCACTCCTCAAAGGCTGAGCGGAGAAGGACTCCTCCAAGCTGTGCGCTGAAGCACTCCTCCGGGCAACGTGATGAGAGTACTCCTCGGGGCACCGCGCTGAAGTAATCCAAAAAATCCAGGTGTTGTAGACTTCCAGAAAGAAATCGATCCTTTAAGAGCTCAACAAAAAAAAATGTGAAGCGCTTCAAAAAGCCCTCAGGTGGTGAGCCCTTAAAAAGCCCCAGGGTGGAGAGCTTCCAAAAAGCACCACTGTGGAGAGCTCCGAAAGTGTCCCACAGGGGACTGCTCCAAAAAAACCCATGCCGGAGAGGTACAAAAAGAAAAAAAAGTGGTGAACAGATCCCAAAAAAACAAAACCCTGATGTAATCACGAGCTCTGCCAGGTGATGCACTCCTCCAAGGTGGGTAGTTGATGCACTCCTCAAAGGCTGAGCGGAGAAGGACTCCTCCAAGGCTGTGCGGTGGAGCACACCTCCAAGCTCGCGAAGTGACGCACTCCTCCTGGGCAGCGTGAGGAAGCACTCCTCCGAGGACGCGCAGTGAGTAATCCAAACATTCCAGCGGCGGTAGAATTCCAGGAAAAAAAACAATCCCGCAAGGGCTCCAAAAAAGGAAAATGGGGAGAGCTCTCAAAAAGCCCGAAGGTGGAGAGCTCTTAAAAAGCCCTAGGGTGGAGAGCTTCCAGAAAGCACCACTGTGGAGAGCTCCAAAAGATACCCGGGGTGCACAGCTCCCAAAAAAACCCATGCTGGAGAGGTACGAAAAAAACAGTGCTGAACAGCTCCCAAAAAACCAAACCCGGATGTACTCCACGAGCTCTGCCAGGTGATGAACTCCTCCAAGGTGGGTAGTTGATGCACTCCTCAAAGGCTGAGCGGAGAAGGACTCCTTCAAGGCTGTGCAGTGAAGCACTCCTCGGGCAACGTGGTGAAGTACTCCTCGGGGCACCGTGCTGAAGTAATCCAAAAAATCCAGGTGGTGTAGACTTCCAGAAAGAAATGGATCCTCTCAGCGCTCGCCAAAAAGAAAAATGGTGAAGCGCTTCAAAAAGCCCTAAGATTTTGAGCCCTTAAAAAGCCCCACGGCGGAGAGCTTCCAAAAAGCACCACTGTGGAGAGCTCCAAAAGTGTCCCACAGGGGACTGCTCCCAAAAAAACCCATGCCGGAGAGGTACAAAAAGAAAAAAAAGAGGTGAACAGCTCCCAAAAAAACAAACCCTGATGTACTCCACGAGCTCTGCCAGGTGATGCACTCCTCCAAGGTGGGTAGTTGATGCACTCCTCAAAGGCTGAGCGGAGAAGGACTCCTCCAAGGCTGTGCGCTGAAGCACTCCTCCGGGGCAACGGGCGAAGTAATCCAAAAATCCAGCTGTTGTTAGACTTCCAGAAAGAAATCGATCCTCTCAGCGCTCGCCAAAAAAAAAATGGTGAAGCGCTTCAAAAAGCCCTCAGGTGGAGAGCCCTTCAAAAGCCCCAGGGCGGAGAGCTTCCAAAAAGCACCACTGTGGAGAGCTCCAAAGTGTCCCACAGGGGACTGCTCCCAAAAAGCCCCGCGCTGCAGAGGTACAAAAAGAAAAAAAAGAGGTGAACAGCTCCCAGAAAACCAATCCCTGATGTAATCCACGAGCTCTGCCAGGTGATGCACTCCTCCAAGGTGGGTAGTTGATGCACTCCTCAAAGGCTGAGCGGAGAAGGACTCCTCCAAGGCTGTGCGCTGAAGCACTCCCCGGCAACGTGATGAAGTACTCCTCGGGGCACCGCGCTGAAGTAATCCAAAAAATCCAGGTGTTGTAGACTTCCAGAAAGAAACGATCCTTTAAGAGCTCAACAAAAAAAAATGGTGAAGCGCTTCAAAAAGCCCTCAGGTGGTGAGCCCTTCAAAAGCCCCAGGGTGGAGAGCTTCCAAAAAGCACCACTGTGGAGAGCTCCGAAAGTGTCCCACAGGGGACTGCTCCCAAAAAAAACCCATGCCGGAGAGGTACAAAAAGAAAAAAGTGGTGAACAGATCCCAAAAAAACAAACCCTGATGTAATCCACGAGCTCTGCCAGGTGATGCACTCCTCCAAGGTGGGTAGTTGATGCACTCCTCAAAGGCTGAGCGGAGAAGGACTCCTCCAAGGCTGTGCGGTGGAGCACACCTCCAAGCTCGCGAAGTGACGCACTCCTCCTGGGCAGCGTGAGGAAGCACTCCTCCGAGGACGCGCAGTGAGTAATCCAAACATTCCAGCGGCGGTAGAATTCCAGGAAAAAAACAATCCCGCAAGGGCTCCAAAAAGGAAATGGGGAGAGCTCTCAAAAAGCCCGAAGGTGGAGAGCTCTTAAAAAGCCCTAGGGTGGAGAGCTTCCAGAAAGCACCACTGTGGAGAGCTCCAAAAGATACCCGGGGTGCACAGCTCCCAAAAAAACCCATGCTGGAGAGGTACGAAAAAAACAGTGCTGAACAGCTCCCAAAAAACCAAACCCGGATGTACTCCACGAGCTCTGCCAGGTGATGAACTCCTCCAAGGTGGGTAGTTGATGCACTCCTCAAAGGCTGAGCGGAGAAGACTCCTTCAAGGCTGTGCAGTGAAGCACTCCTCCGGGCAAGGTGAAGTACTCCTCGGGGCACCGTGCTGAAGTAATCCAAAAAATCCAGGTGGTGTAGACTTCCAGAAAGAAATGGATCCTCTCAGCGCTCGCCAAAAAGAAAAATGGTGAAGCGCTTCAAAAAGCCC